>NW_025814160.1:0-30938 GCF_018902025.1 Drosophila willistoni | reverse complement strand
GTTTGAGGAACTGGAGTCTGAGATTGCTGCTGCTGACTGTCACAGTGGTTGACGCCTGTTGCTGAGAGGCCTGTGCTGTGGGCTGGTGCTGCTGGCCATCTGATTGATGCTGCTGCTGCGTCGCCAATATCTGTAGATATTGTATATTTGCTGACATAGGAGGAGCTAGATTTGTGGATTGCTGCTGCTGTGTGTCGATAGGAGTTGACACCTGAAACTGACAGGCCTGTGCTGGAGGCTGACGCTGCTGTCCAACCACTTGATGCTGCTGCTGCATCGCTATTTGCTGTAGATGATGTATACTTGATGCAATTGATGAACTGGATTTGCTGTCTGCTGTTGTCGTGTGTTTGCAGGAGATGACGCCTGTAGCTGAGAGGCCTGTGCTGCGGTCTGGTGCTGCTGGCCAGCTGGTTGATGCAGCTGCTGCAACGCTAAATGCTGCAGGTGTTGTGTGTTTGCAGTACTTAGAGGAAACGTGGTTGTAGTTAGCTGTTGCTGGGTGCTATTTGTGGTAAGAAAGTTCTGTGTTGGTGCTGCACATTGCTGCTGGTTTGGCTGTTGAGTGAGATGAGGTGTATTTCGGGCTGCTACCATTTTCTCTAGTTGAATAGAGTATCTAGGCGAGGAGAGCCTTGTAGGAGTAAAGGGTTTTTCCAGGATATTCCTTCTACATTTGGGTGTTCTAGAGTGGAGATAGCAAATCTTACGCAAGCCAAGTCATATTTGAGTTCCATGGATTTAACATTATGTTTGTCGCCAATATAGGCATTTGTGCTGAATATATCCGAGTCAGTAATTTTTCTCAGCAGTTTGTTGTGCGTTCCACAGATTTTTTTGCATAGAGTTTCCGAAATAGGGCTGCCCCATACAGGAATAGCATACGTTAGAATGGGAACAATAATTTGCTTAAATATTGTGACTTTACATCTTGTGCTGAGGGAGCTCTTTACGCCAACAAGCCATTTTAGGCGATGATAGATAGCTTTAGCTTGGTGGTGACTCCTAGATATTTATATTGATTAGCGTTTTTTATAGGTTTTTCATCGATTTTTATTAGGTAAGATCTTAGAGCAGGGGAGATGTTTCGTTTTGTGTATATGACACGAATAGTCTTATCATTATTTATCGTAAAGCACCATTTAGTTGACCATTTGGTGAATTCATTTAGGTATTTTTGCGTTTTCCGGATGGCCATGTAGGCATTTTTGTCAGTAGATACGATTATAGTATCATCTGCGAACGTTGACAGTAGGATGTCAGGGTTCTTCTTGGTTTCACCTGATACCATGAGGAAGTCGTGTTCAAAGATATAATCAGGAATTGGCATGTCAGACGAATAAATATTGAAGAGAAGGGGGCCCAGAACACTGCCCTGGGGTATTCCTGCAGTGATTTTGCCAATTCTGGAATATGTGTCATCTGTGCCCCTGACTGTGAACGATCTATCCTGCAGATAGCTTTCAAGAATCTTGAACAAGCAGTAAGGCAGGAGTTTGGCCAGTTTATTCAATAATCCTAAGTGCCACACTTTATCAAATGCTTCAGTAATGTCTACAAATACAGCAGAGCTGTATTCTTTTTGTTCGAGTGATTTTTGTAGTAACTGTGTGACCCTTGCGAGTTCAGTGCTGTGGTTTTTACGAAAGCCAAATTGATGGTTTGGAATTGCTTTGCCAAAAAGTTGAATACAAATTATATTGTTCACACCAAAGATTAAAAAGGGGCAACGTTACAAGGTCAAGGACAATATCCAAAATATTCACACGAAATACGTTTTGGATGGCAAAGCAACGATTGCTTTCAAGAAGCCCTCACTGAATCTGTTGATTAAATGTGATCCCATTCAGCTGAAGGGATTCCTGCAGACGCTTAAACTGGGTATGGAAGGCAAGGATGTCATCAATTTGAGACTAAATACAGTCACTGCCATGGCACAAAAATCAAAGTTACAGACGAAAATGGCTATAAATCGTCACAGTGACTATCCCATCAAGGTCTTTCCTCGATATCTACAATCCCTAACAATAGACAATACGCAATTGGTTAAATTGAGCTATCATATATGCTCCTTACGGAATCTAACCCACCTGGATGTATCCAACAATAAGTTGCGTAAGGTAAGGAAATAAATGAAAAGACAACTTTTAGCATCTTCAAAACTAAATTTAAATTTCCAGTTACCTGTTTAACTGGGGAGATTACACTTGAGCAAGCTCGTCCTCCATGACAATAATCTGGGTGAAATGGACGATTGGTCATTTCTAAATGGCAGCAAATTACGAGACTCCCTGCGCGATTGGATTTATCGGCCAACGATTTGACATGTTTGCCTTTGCCTGTGGTCAAGTGCCACAAATTGGTTAACTTGAATCTCAATTACAATAATTGACTCATCTACCCTTTGCCATACGTCGCCTGAGAAGATTACGCTCGCTTTACGTGTCGGAAAACAAATTAAAATCCCTGCCAGCTGCCATAGATGATTTACGTATTGAAATCTTGGATGTTTGGCGTAATTCATTCAAGGGTCTCAAGGGCCTGGCCTTTGCTTCCGATGCGGACGGAGCTTCAACTCATTCGCCTGAACCTCTCTGGCTTCAAGCTGTGGCCTAATATGAACTGCCAATCGATTCCCTGCCAGCCTTACTCATTCAACTAATTGCCGAGGCACCAAAATGTTCCTGTGGCAAATTGTGCGATGCTTTAGACAAGAAGCACATTATCGAACGTGTTGGTCAACCGAAATTTGTAAATATTAAAAATCTTACCTATAGTCGAGAGCATATGATCTATTCTGATGTTGTCATATGTGGCAACAATTGTAGTATAAGCAACCAATGTAAGAACCTATTATCAGCTCTAATTAACTGATATTAGCCTATTATGCCAATGTGCCAAACAAAAAGTGGAATTAATAATTAAATATTATGAATAAGTAAATGAAAGAAAAAGCTGATAGTACTGTGATCTTGTTAATCTGTTTATAATATCTTTTAGATCAAAAATGCTTCTAATCTTAGAGTCTCCTGTTTAGATTAACTTGGGATTTTGCCCAGATGACTACCTATTGGATAAATGGAACTCAAGAACTTGAAATCAATTGGAATTGAAGAACATCACTCATCTTTATTTGGATCAACACGCAATTAATCTCAACTGAAAGGGCTTAAGGACTACAGGGCAACCTTCATCTTAATAAATAGAAACGAAGATTTATTGTCATTATTCTTGAAGGAGGTATACAACTGCAAACTTTTCTCTTTCATTTTGATTGTGATAAGAATGTTTGTAATTTATATTTCAGGATTCCAAAAATATGATTTCCAAGGACATTGTTTTTCCTGAATAGTCGAAGTGCTTCAGCCATTATTTGATTATGTTAATGCGATTAACTACTCTTGCTTTTAGTCAAGCAACTTTTATTCTTATGTCAAACAAAATTTTAATTTTCCCTCCATGTTTAAAATGAAAATCCTCTGTGAGGTGCAAGTGGTGAATCGTGTGACCCAAGCGAATCGTACGCCGCGGGCAGCTAAATCCACTTTGGCCATAGGCTACAAACAGAGCGCCCTGGATTCAAATGGTATGAAAAAACAAACAAAATAAAAATAATAATAATAATTATTTTACATTGCCACAGGGAATACAAAAAAGGAACTGGAAATGATATTTTTTTCAGATACCCGTGGAGTTGGGACGTCTGCCCCTGACGAAACTCGTACTTCTTGGGAATTGTCTGGGAGAACTGAACGATTGGTCATTTCTAAATGGCATCAAATTGAGTGAATCTCTTTGTGAATTGGATTTATCTGGTGGTTAAATGCAAAAGCTGGTTCATTTGAATCTAAATCACAATAATCTAACATTTTTACCCTTTGCCATGCGACGACTGAAGAATTGCACTCGCTTTATGTAACGGACAATAAATTGGAATCTCTGCCAGCTGCCCTAGAAGACCTACACATTAATACCCTAGATGTTTGTGGCAATGCATTTAAAGGACCCAATCATCTGGATGTTCAACGTCTCGAGGGCACCACTGAGGCAAACACAAGGACCCAATGCTCCCCTCAGCCGCTCTGGCTGCAAGCAGCTCGTTCAGTCGACCAATTTAAACTGCCTATATACTCACTACCTGCCATACTGATCAAACTGATAGCCGAGACACCAAAATGTGTTTGTGGCAAATTTTGTTTCTCTGCCAAATTTGAAAGAATCAAGAATTATAGCTACAGTCCAGATCAGTTTATATATGTTGATATTGTCAAATGTGGCTACTGTAAGAATGTTAAATCATGCGCATGATCTTCCCTGATGTTAGTTGGAATATTTTATTTATTATTTTAGTATTACAATTCTTAATAAAGTCTGATCTAAATGAGAATTAATGTTAAAGTTTCTTCAGAGAGATCATTTAATGTTGACTAGTCTTAGATTACTATCGGAATAATCTGCCAAAAGGTCCGAATTGTACACAAATCTAGTACACTTAATTGATTTTTTGATATATAACAAATCCAACCCATGTATATTGGAAGTTGATTAGTTATTTGCCAATTAATCTATCTCAAATACTCTTGTTCATTGTTTCATCTCTACTAAATTAAAACTCTCTCCATTAAACATAATGTTTAAAGGTTGATTCATTGGGAAAACCTGAAAGGGAGGGTGCCTGAAAGGTTTTGATACAACGAATAATTACGAAAATTTTCAATTTAAGTGAATTTCAAAAATTAAAGAACAAATGTTAAAATTTACATCTTGAGGAGAACGAGAGAAGGGAACTAAGGCAATTCTTTTGCCCTACACACACACATACACATATGACCATATAAAGACATTCACACACACGTCTACATCCCTTCCTGACTACACCTTCCTCACCGCCTTCTGTCCCTACGCAATCGTTTTTATCCTTATCATTCTGTATTTCTTGCCTATATATGGATTACTTTTGGTTTCCTTTTGGTTTGCTTCTATGTTTTTTCATATTAAGGAGAGCACAGCTCGTTGTTTTTATTATTAAAAGCTGTGTGGCGTATGTGACTTGCATAAATGTGTGTGTTTTTTTTTGTTCTCTGTGAGTTTTTCTTTATCTGAGCTCACGAGCTTTTCCACATTTTCCTTTTTTGCTATCATTTTGCTTTTTACTTCCACTTTTTCTCTCTGTCTGTTTATCAAAATCACAAAACTTCTGGACACTTTTTTAAATAAGCATAAAAAAACAAACTAACATCCAACACACACACCACACACATGACACATACTCACTACCTCCCCACTACTGCCTCTTTCTCTATACAGTGATTTTATTCACCACTTTAATGTGCAGCTGGGGAATTGGCTTGGTTTTGACTGAGAGGAAACGAAGAGAAGGGAGAGGGGAGATTCGTAACTATAAAAAATGTTTATCTCAACTTGGGCCCAAATCCAATTTTGACTGGCATTTAAGTGTCTATAACTGACTATGCAGATCTGCGGCTTAAGTTTCGCGTTCATTTCAGCATTTGATTCACTTGTTTTGTGTAACATTTTATTTAAAGGAGCTTTAATATTAAAAACCCCTCTCAAATGCTTTACAATTTGAAGTCTTTACTTTTTCGTCCTTTTAGTATTGATACATTTCAAATGAAATATTACGCGAAATTCTCTTTGAAAAAACTATACGGAAAACTGAAAGTAAAAACAAGGTTTTCAGTAAACTATAGCATACTTATTGGGGCAAAAGGAGCTTCTGACAACTTGCAGTCGCAGATTCGCGTACCTAAACTTCCCCTTGTTAGGGAATGTTTTAAAAATACAATTCTACAGTAGAACCTCGGTCATTCAAGGTATTGTGAAGAGAAACTCGGATGACACGGAAGAAATAAAGCAAACATTCTTTTAGGTGAATACGCTGATACTTTTCCCTAGAAATTTTGGAGCTAAAAAACTTTGATAATAATGGGTGTGCGTCTCCAGATCAAGGCATTTGGCGAGAATAATCGAATAAGAGAGAATATGTATTTAAACAATACTTTAGCATTGAAAAGAAACGTCATGTATTTCCACAACTAATTTTTTAGAACCTAAAAGAGTTGGAAGTAATTTTAAGACTGATACACAGTTGATATCTTGTTGGCCCTTTAAACTTGAAGCTATTATTTGAATTTGTGAATTAATTTTATTTGTTATAAATTTTCAATAGGCAATTTGCATGCACACTTAAAATAGTCTTTAGTTGTGTCTTCCGTATATTAAAATCTGATTTTTTCGTACCCATATTTTTACAGCTCATTGAAAACTATAAAGATTTTAAGCAAATATTTTGGCTCTTAAAATTTCGTTTTTTATTCCCACTCCAAGGCTTAAAAATCAACAATCAACATCTTTTACCCTGTAAAACAAAGTATATTGAAATTATAAAGAAACAAGCTCGATGTAATACATAAGTAAATTGAATAATGCGATTATAATTCTCCGACTTTTGATACTTAATAGAACTTTGCTCGTTGTTTACTCATAATTATTAGCTTAAAGCTACTAAGAATTTCTCACAGGGCACTATGGGTTGTGGAGGCATTTTTTGAGCACTTAAGTAAATTTTAAAAAGTTTCTGAAACCCAAACTTTTTGATGCCAATTTATAGATAAAATATCAAATCACATTTCTGCATACTAGGTTTTTCAAAATTGTTCGACACTGATGAGAATAACGCTGTCGAAAACAAGTGTTGGGAACAAAACAAAGCTGTTTTCATTTGGTGCAAATTGTTACTTGACTTTGAGTGTTATATACACTTTTAAAAGAAAGATGTTATGGATAAAATTGAAGATGCAATTGAAAAAGTCGGACTTGTACTATGTGTTAGTAGATTTGTTTTGTTATAAATGTAGGTGTGTTTCTTAAAATCTGGCTAATTCTGAGCGACTCTCAAAGACAAAACTTGTTACGAAATCTCAACTTCAGGAAGAGTTTTAAAAAAATGCCTACCAGTGTCCAGTCTAAAACTTTTACTATTGGATAGAATAATAAATTCTTTGTAAAATATAAAAGTCTAACCTCATATTCCTGCATATGGACGAGATTTTAATATATCAGAAAACAACGAATTAGGAATTAAGTATTTGGAGTTAATATTTATAAGTTGCAGGCGCATGTAGTGTAGAGTGCTCCAGGTGCATTGGATGCAAAATTATAAGTGAATAGTGGGCGTTTTTTTTTTTTTTGCACCAAAACATTTAGGACCAATTCGAATGTTTTTAAGTTCAGTTTTTTAGATGGCAGATGCAAACGACCTTTTGAATAATGGGGAATAGCTCCAATAACAACACGAAAAACGTTTGCGCGTCTTTAATGTCTCATTTGTGCATACACAAAGAGGAGAACGAATCAGAAAATAAGGTTAGCTACCGAAAGTGGTAAGGAGTTATACACAGTTCCTAGTTACTATATATATAAGGCGAATCGTCACGCCGAGAAGAACAACAGAATCGCAAATTAAAAACACTTTCCGTATAAAAGTGGATGTTCAGATCCATTGATTTTCGCTTTAAGCCTAGAGCTTTAAGCATTTCTCTAATTCAACGACCGACAGAAGCAGTTGCTTGCTTAAAGTGTCTAAATTACTTATGCTGATAGTGATATTGATCAACTTTAAGAAATTTTCTAGATTTTTCTTTGAATCTTGGCCCTAAATTTAAAAAAAATATTTAAATCACAACGGTTGTATGAAAAGTATTATGTTGAATAAGATACTTAATACTTTTATGCTGATAAGATAATAAGATAATAAGATACTTAGCATACTTTTTTGGGCAAAATACGGTTTTTTGGCTGTGGTGGCGAGATGCCACGCCCATTTTCTCTAAAAATAATTGCAAAATATCTTTATTACCTTGTTATTCTTCCTTATTATCTCTTAACTCCAAAATATAAAAAAATTTGAAACGTAACCAAAAATTTGTTACAAATCAAATTCTAAATTCCAAATTTTCGATATTATTTTGTATGTTTTTTCCGGTAATTTTATTGGCTTGCTCCAAAAAACTGCATTCTCATTTTTTGCTTTTTTAACCTTTCAAGATATTTCGAAATGTGAGCTTAGCTCTACCTTTTACAAGTTTATCATTGCAATATACATATATATTATATATATATTTTTTAGAAATCTAAAGGCTAAATATGATTTTATTTGGTTTTTTATATGGCCATATCCTATGCTATATTGTTATGTCTGAGAGTTGATTTTTTGCCTTACTTCTACCTGTTGTGGTCTGGTTCCTTCTCCTTTTAACCAAATATCTGTGCATTTCATTAGCTGCAAAAATTGTATCTTTTGAGTTTAGGTAAACAAAATCAAATTCTAGGACTAGGAAATTGCTTTTGCCGACTTCCGGCCCGGTGGTAGTGGATCGGTTGGTGCCCTTTCATTTGATGCTCTGCTCTTGCCTTCACTCACTACTCTATAATGTAGTTAAATATTTGTCTAATATTTGTCAACTATTTCAAATACAATTTCAATTTCAGTGTTTAGACAAAAAGGTGATGAAAATTTAAATATTTACTGTTGACTTTGATGGAAGGAAGAATGGAAGGGGAATGCATAATTCAGTTTTACTTAATTTCAACCAATTTAATAAGAGAGTTCATTAAATTTAATGCAGTCAAAGGAGCGGAGGTTCTAGCAAAAGGAGAATATTGCAAAGTTCCTTCTAAAATTAATTCATTAGCATTTTATTACTGGGGAGCAACAGCAGCAGGCAACAAACCGACAAAAGATGCCAATGAAAATGTTGCAAATGAAGATTCCTTTGCCGAGTCGAGTCCTGTGCCTCCTGGTGGTAAGTTTATTAGTTAGTCGAAAGGAACCACCCAGGTGATACGCCATAAAATTGAGTGATGTAATCGTAAATCGTACAGCAAAAATACTTTAAAAAACTTACTTTGCGCTTATTGTGAATGAATTTTAATCCAAATAAGATAATAATTTTACAACAAAGAAAAGAATGTCTTATTGTTAAATTCACGTGGTTCGATTGACTTTTTTTTTATCGATATTTTACGAATACTTAAGCTGGGGAACTATCGATGGCACTATCGAGGTATCGAATATTTACCACCATCGATTGTTTTTGGCCACTATCGATAGTATAACATACATATGTAATAGTTACACAACAATTGAAAAGAAACGCTTGGATGGAGTTAAATTTATGTTAAATGTTTTTCTTTGCTTTCTTTTAATTTTGGTTTTAAGAGTTGATCTCCATAAATTTAAAAGTCTGAAAACTAATATATGTTAATTTAATTTTAATTCAAACAAAATCAAAACAGGTAAATTTTTTTTTGATAATTAATTGGTAAATATTTATATAACTTGAAAGGCTAAAACTATATAATTTTGGTTATTAATATTAGGTTAAGCAAAATTGTATTCATTTTTTTTGAAAATGATACTTATTGTAATTAAATTTTGCTCCTAAAACATTGAAAATATCGAATCACGCCACTATCGATAGTTTCCAAGCTCTAACAAATGCAACACTATAAATTTGACCCGAGTGTGTTTCACGTTTTCCAACACTACTTTCTACGATTTTTCAAAACTGGATAATATTAATTGTGGTCAAGTAGGCGGCTCAGCTCACAATCGACTTCACTTGCTTCGCAGCAGTCAAAGGAACAAGTTCAACTTTTTACTTCTTTCTCCCTGGTCCTTCTCCTTTAAAGCATTTAAAAATTTAAAACGCTTTAATTTAATCTTTCTCCTTTAAAGCATTTAAAAATTTAAAACGCTTTAATTTATTCCTTCTCCTTTAAAGCATTTAAAAATTTAAAACGCTTTAAAATATTCCTGCATCTTATGAACTGAGCGCTTTTCGGAATCATTAAGATGAAGTCGTTTCAGTCAGAAAACATTTATATTCCTTATTTGTTTTCTTTACGTCAGCATAAGATTTTAAAATTTTATTTTCCCGTCTAAATATAATAAAATTATTTTTCCTTAATCTTTACAATACCAAAATTACAAGATCCTCCACAACAGACACATCATATAAAATAGTCCGGATTTCATTTTGTTGTCTATCCACGTCGTTGGAATTACTTCATGGATTACTGAGTGTCGAAGTCAAAGGGGAACACATAAGCCATTTGACTTCCTTTCTTCCTATGGGCGATCTGGCAAAAGTAATGCTTTTGATTAATTTTCCTCTATTACTTGTTTTTTTAATTTCCACTGTATTAATGATGCACTGAATTATACTTTTTTATATAAAGGTGGTAGACCTAAAATTTTTTTTTTATATAAATATGCTCCCGACGCTCCTGCTCACGGCGCTCCTCCTCAAGGCGCTCCTGCTCACGACGCTCCTGCTCACGGCGCTCCTGCTCACGGCGTTCCTGCTCACGACGCTCCTGCTTACGACGCTCCTGCTCACGACGCTCCTGCTCACGACGCTCCTGCTCACGACGGCGTTGCCAATCGAGACGTTCCCGCTCATGACGCTCCTGCTCACGAAGCTCCTGCTCACGACGCTCCTGCTCACGACGCTCCTGCATTTGACGGCGTTCCCATTGGAGACGTTCCTGATGGATACGTTTCTGATGGAGACGTTCGCGATGTTGGCGCTCCCGGTGATTCTCCTGCTGGGGACGCTGATTCATATGTGAATTGGCAACAATATAATCAGTCGGTGGTTGCTGCTCATAGTCATCGAAAAGCTGTTGCTGCCACTGCAGACGCTGTCGATTTTCACGAATTTCATCCTCCACTGGGATGAGGCTACTGTACAATTGACGTGTATTATATGGATTATACGAATTCTGATCATCCTGTCTGGCCCATTCGGGAATCTGTTGCTGCAGTGGATTGTTTGGTCGCTGTTGCATCTGTTCCAGTAGATCCAGCTCTCGGTCTTGATATTGACGGCGTTGTCGTTGCATTTGCTCATTTTGCTGCTGGCGATGTTGCTCAATTTGCTGTTGTCGCTTCTCCTCCTCCTGGAGGTACTGCTGTCTCAGTTCCTCTTGATATTGTTGCAAATATCGCTCATTCTCGGTCGATTCCGGTGCCGATTGACGCAATCCCGCATCCACTTCGAATACAGGTTGATGATGTCTTCTATAATTCTTTATTTGCGTCATGCTTGCACTGCAGGCTGCGTCCAGGTTGCTATAGAGCTGTTCGGCCATCACGCCAGCCGAGTTCCGCGAGAATTGGGCCCTCTCAATTAATGCTGAAAATACCTGCACGTTCAATGTTTCGGACTTGTAGCCTTTATCGATGCTAGGAAGTCTTGCAGGTGCAAGTTGTGCTTCCCCGACCGAAAAATGTATGGCTTCATGGTCGCTTGCAGTATATACATTAGCAATTGCTCAGCTAGTTGACCTATAAAGACTTTCACTGACGAAAGTCAGGTCTATTACTGAGCCGAGTCCCGCTCTATTGAAGGTATTTTGGGATCCTACGTTAAGCAAAGCTATATCAAGTGTTGCAAATGCCTCTAAAAGTGCTCTCCCTTTGACATTGGTTAGACTGCTACCCCATTCAACAGCCCAGGCGTTGAAGTCCCCAGCTATAATAACTGGGCTGCGGGTACGTGCGTCTGCTCGAGATCGTCTAAGGCATCACTGAAGCTTTGGATATTCAGACTTGGTGGCAAGTAGCAACTGTAGACCCAGTGACCGCTTATGTTTGCCCTGACATAGTGCTCCTTGTTTAGCACGGAACGATGCAATAGTGATGGCGTTCCACAAGCCCAGATCGCTGCCTTCCCAGAAATACTGCAGGACCAGTTATTTCCAGTTCTGGCCTTAAAAGGTTCGCTTATAATGGCTATGTCTGTTCTAGACTCACCCACTGTCTGTGATAGCAGCTCATGGGCTGCCCAGCAATGATGTAGATTAAGCTGGATAAACTTAATCATCATTATTGTGCTTACGGGTCTCGTTGGATGACCGCCCGTTTGCGGACGGGCATCTCTGGCTGCCAGCTACATGTGAGAGTGAAGTCAGTCCTTCTGCTGCAGATAGAAAACATTTGGCCTCGTTACAGCAGTCCCGAATTTTATGACCGCTGGTTCCGCATTTTAAGCACCAGCCACTTCTGTCAACGTCGCTATTACATTTGGCAGCGACATGGCCAGTTTTTAGGCACTTGTAGAATCTAACTGGGGCATTATTAATTCTGATTCGGCACACTGACTATGCCACCGTAATCTTATTGGCCTTGAGGATTGTCTCTGCGGTTGTTGCCGGAACATATATGAGCGCTTTCTGGGTATCACGGTATGATGGGCGGAGACTTTTGACAGCGCCTGGCTCGGTCAATTTTCAACTTGGTAGAAAAGGCTGCTACTATCTCTTCTACGGTTGTCTCGTTGTCTAGGTCCAGTATTTCCAGCCTTATATTATCTGTGAGAGCGCGAGTTTCGAACTTGGCGCCCAGCACATTGCCAATATCTTCTTTTAGCTTATGAAGGTTATCTGCTCTTCCCTTACTTAGCTCGAGGAGTAAGTCGCCATTCGCTGTGCGCCTCACCTTGGTAACATTTCCTCCAACGGCTTTAATTTTTTCATCTTGGCTTCTAGTTACCATTTTGAGCATATCGCTATATGAGACCCCTTCAGTGCTATGCAGAATAATAGCATCTGGTCTATGCTTTAACTGAGCCTTTCTTTTTGTTTTAGACTCCACAGTTTTCCATTCTGGTTGAACTTGGGGAGCTGAGGCTTTGTGACCTTGCTGTGCATTGTTCTGGGTCTTATTTGCCCGTGTACCTTTGTGAGAAGCTTTTCGGTCTGCCAATTTTGTCCTGCTGCTTTCTTGTGGTGTCCACTGTGTCTGCACATTCGTGGTATTCTCCATTTTTTTGAGGATTGCGAATGCTGAGAGCGCAGACTTGTTTAACGCAAAGACTTCCTGGGCTTGGTCCTTCATGTCATTATTTACATATCTGGCGTTTCGCAGTGCTTTAGCTAGCTCACCTGACTTTTTCACCATTGACCGGAGTAGAATACCTAGGTCTTCGTTTTCGGGATCAACTGGTTCGCATATTGCGTTCATCTGATTCGGCTGCTGTGGGTTGGCATCTTCGTTGGGGCCGAGCGACCAAGCGGTTGGAGTTGACCATTGGCTCGGCTGATCTGGCGGTATTAAAACCCGCCGGGCAGAAGCCCTTTGCCCATCCTCTTCGTACTCCATTTGACTGACCGGCATTGCCACAGCGGCAGGGGCCAATGCTGGCCGTTATCAATCTATAGATTCAGTAGATTCGAAATTTAGAAAATTTTAAAAAAACATTGCTGAACAGCTGATGCTATCGAACTACGAAATATGAAGGTAAGCCAGGTGGAGTAGTGGCTCCCGATTGAGCCCGCAGGTGTTTGGGTACGTAGCACCACCCCTAACCGACTCTGGTTAACAATTGTGTATATTCTCAGGTCTCAGGAAGCTCCTTTATTTGACGAGATTTCGGAACGACTTGAACTACGCGACCGTACTTGGTGAGAAGAAAAACTGTGTGTCACCGCCTTCCCTTGTGTTTTCTTTTTTTTTTTTTTTTTTATAAATAGTGGGGAAAGCATTGAAAGCCGAAGTGTGGGACTTGGTATCGACCTTGGTTAGTGGTCACCGCACCGCACTAAAACCTACCCTATGCTCCGTATCCCTCTCGCGGAACCAACGCTGAAGTACTACTTCACGAGGGGGAGATGGCACGTATGCCTCGTCTAGAGTTTACCTAGAACTGAAGTTTTGGTTACGCTGACGTTCAGCGCGACGCAAGGATTGCATGATGACTGCTGCCATGTGGCTAACAGCTAGCCAATTGTTTTGCGAGCTAAGTAGGATATCCATAAAGTCGTTGACTATAAATGGCCTCCCAATGCCTAGGCTTAGCTCTTCCCGTTCAGCAGAATATCTAGGACAGACAAACAGGACGTGTTCTGCGTCTTCTATATTCCCCGCACAGTGTGTGCAAAAGGGATCCGTCTCATGTTTAAACCTATGCAAGTAGGATTTAAAGCATCCATGTCCCGTCAGTAACTGTGTCAGATAGAAGTCAGTCTGGCCATGTTTTGCGATTAAGCCATGGCCGAATGTCGGGGAGAAGGCGCCTTGTCCAGCTCCCATGGTTTGAGTCACGCCATCTGCGTTGCCAGTTAGTCAGAGTCGTCTGTCTTCTAACTGGCGGCGGATCTCTATTTCTAGCCTCGTTAGCCAAGAGGTCTAGTGGGGCCATATCAGACAGCACCAAGGCGGCATCTTCGGAGACTGTCCTAAACGCGCATATGGTCCTGAGCGCGCATGTTCGGTACGACGATCTGCAGTCCCGGCTGTAGGTGGGGGATGACATCGCTGGTGCCCATATGGCGGCGGCATATAGGATGATGGACCTTACCACCGTCGAGATGAGCCATCTGCTCCGTTGCTTGGGGCCGCCGACGTTAGCCATGAGCCGAGTTATAGCTGACGTGGCCTTCGCAGCTTTATCTGCGGTATACTGCAGGTGGGCTTTGAATGTTAGCCTATGGTCCATCATGACTCCAAGGTATTTAATGGCAGGCTTTGATGTTATTGAGCATCCGGCGACTTCGATCCTGGCTGTTTCCACTTTTTTCCTGCTGCTTATGAGCACGGCCTCGGTTTTGTGTGCGGCTATGGATAGTGAGTTTGCCTCCATCCATTCCAGAATCCTGAACACTGCTGCATTGGTGTTTTCTTCCGCTTGCTGGATATCCTTGGCCACAGTGACGATGGCAATGTCGTCCGCGAATCCCACTATGCGAGTGTCAGTTGGCATGTCCAATCGCAGGACAGTGTCATACATGACATTCCACAATGTTGGCCCGATCACTGATCCTTGGGGTACTCCGCCTGTGATGGTGTGCCTTCCCTTGTGTGTGTGTGTATATGTGTTATGTATAAAAGGGCTGAGAGAGAACTTAGGGGTATGTATATACAAAAAACACTGCTGAACAGCTTAGTGTATATACACTAATACATACCCAAGTGAAAAAATTGTTTCGATTGCCAGCCTCTTACATAAATCATTTTAGGTTATAACAACACAAAAATATTAAATTGTCATTTATTTAAATAATTAGCTAGGAAATTGGCAATTTTCCGTGGCACACTAGTGAAGAGCCTTGAAACACTATTTTTAAGATTTATTTGGGCAATTAATTCCCACTTTTACTATATTTTTTTAACAATTTATAGCGGAGCTTTTTTCTTTGTTTTTTTTCTTTGTGTTGAGGCGAATTCTCAAACTAGCACCAATGGCCGACTGGCCATTGGCTCCTTTATTGTTCTCATTCTAAGACCTTAGAATCTATAACAAGGGTCATTAAATACAGCAATTTACAATAAGTGCTGAAGACATAATAAAGTGAAAAATGAATTAAGACTAGTCCAAAGTGGTCTAGAATATATATATCATGTAATTTGGAAATTTCTCACAGATTTATATTTGCGGCTAAGTTCATTAACATAACTTGAATCCAGACTGCACTGTAACTGGAGGCAGAGAGATGTCCAAATGTTAATTAACAGTGAGATACAAATGTCCAATAGAAATATTTTATGGACGTGATTGAAAATTTTAGGATATTTTTAGGCATAATTATCTTCTATTAATTTGTGTCATCAGGCGTTTTTTTTTAAGATAAGCGTTTGATCCGCCTGGCCTCAGTCTTTCGATTAAGGCCGCTTTATTTTCTATCCTTTCATCTTCTAGAGACAAACAATAGAAATTAAAAAATAGGGCCGTTACAGCAGCAGGGGAGGGACAATATAAAATATCTTATAAACTAGCTTAAATACTAACAATGAATGTATAATAATAAAATAGACAATGACATTTAGAATTTAGTGTTTTTTAGAGATAATTATGGCGTAAGTAGTTTTAAGTATTTAGCATAAGTAAGTATTAGTTTTTAGCAATAAGAATTTTAAATTTAATATTCCGGTGCAAGGGTCTTAATAGGGGAATTAGGCGAGTGCAGAGGGCACTAATAGAGGTAAGTAGAGAAGTGCATAGGGCGCCAGAGCGAGAAATGTAGGGAAACTGGCATTTTTTGTGGTATTTTTAGGGCAACACTGGAGTGAGTGCTCATTATTGCGTGTGCGCTCACTGTTGCTGCTCAATACTTATTCGATAAGAAATCGATACAGCAACAGGTGGCGGCGCATGTGGCTGAAAAGAGAAGGCGATATATTTCCAAAATGTAAACAAACAATTAGAAAAATGTGACATAAGTATAAAAATTGACAATAAGATTAACAAATATTGGAAATTATAAATTAATTATTATTATTTACAGGAACATGGCTGCTGAATCATCACTGGAGACCTCCACCGACGACAGAGTAAAGCTGTTAGGACGGGAACAGCTGCTTGCAGGTAAGTATTTTTTAGGTTGATGTTTATGCTTATATTTATTTTCAGGTCGAGGTACTTACCTAGACTCCATGGGATGCAGGTGGCCGCGTTG
The DNA here is from genome assembly GCF_018902025.1 of Drosophila willistoni. Lineage (NCBI taxonomy): Eukaryota > Metazoa > Arthropoda > Insecta > Diptera > Drosophilidae > Drosophila > Drosophila willistoni. The sequence goes on along the minus strand of NW_025814160.1, from coordinate 14,456 downwards.
AGTTTTTAGGTGAGTATTGTTGGCTTTTAGTTTTTCCAATATTTGTAGTTAAATTTAACTTTGTTTTTTCTCCGTTTTCAGGTGCGTCTGGAATAGAAGAATGTGTTGCGGCTGGCGGCATTTGTATGGCAGGTGAATAATTGGTTGGTTTAGTAGTATTTTTAACATTTTTATATTTTTTTCAGGTACAGGTGCAGCTTTATGACGTTTAGGACCAGGTGACCGGCCAAGTGATGCAGCACAAGAAGCAGGAGGAGCTCCAGTTGGATCCGCAAGCGGCTGGGGCTCGATTTTAGATATGTATTTAGTTATTTTAACTTGTTTCTTTGTTGATTTTTTGTTATTTTCAGGCGCAGCCTTGGGTAGAGGGCCAGAAGGACCAGCTGGTGTTGCTGCAGGTGACTGAAGAGGATTTGCAGGTAACTCACGTGATTATTGAGAGATTTTTCTGACGATTTGTGTTTTTTTCCAGGTGCAGGCGCTAGTGAAGGACGAGATGGACCAGGATATTGGCCAGATTTAGCACGAAGATTTGCACGCGAAGCTACTGGCGGCATTTGCATGGCAGGTGAGTAATTTGTTGATTTAGTAGCATAGTTTAGCATTTTTATATTTTTTCCAGGTGCAGTAGCAGCTTTATGGCGTTTAGGACCAGATGACGGGCCACGTGGTGCAGCAGAAGATGCAGGAGGAGCTCCAGTTGGAACTGCTAGCGGCTGCGGCTGGATTTTAGATATGTATTTAGTTAAATTAGCTTGATTCTTTGTTAATATTTTGTTTTTTTTTTTCAGATGCAGCCTTAGGTAGAGGGCCAGAAGGACCAGCTGGTGTTGCTGCAGGTGACTGAAGAGAATTTGCAGGTATGTTTACGTGATTATTGAGAGATTTTTCTGACGATTTGTTTTTTTTCAGGCGCTAGTGAAGGACGAGATGGACCAGATGATTGGCCAGATGCTGGACGAGGATTCGCAGACGATGCTGGCTGTCTGACGTAGATTTTCAGGTGAGTTTTTGTGTTTTATTGCTGATTTAGATAATAATTTTAATATATTTTAGATACAGGAGCTGCAGACGGACTAGCTTGACGAGATTCTGAACGACGCAGATGAGACGATGCATACGACGCTGGACAAGGAGCTGCTGTTTGCTGTTGTGTATTTTCAGGTGAGTATTTGTACTTTTTAGTTGGTTTTATTTTTAGATTTGTTTTATTTTCAGGTATTGGTGCATCAGGCCAGCGGAAATCTGGACAGGACGATGGACGAGATGGTGCAGACGCTGAGAACGAGGCAGAGAGTGCAGGAGGCGCGTCTACTGGAGGCACAGCTGTCGAGGACTGGCCCTCTGGCCAGGCCAGGACGGCAGCTGAATAGTGGGCAGGATTCTGGCTTTGCAGGGGCCGCCTGAAATCATATTTCGTTATGATTAGGTAAGTGAATGTTTGCAGAAGTATTAGTATTGGTGTTAGAGTGATTGTTAGTTAGGACCATCATGGGTGCAGTATCAGTTTTCCTTTTTTTTAGAGCATCAGTGCTATTCGTGCTGTTATCAATTAATTTGAGCAACTCAGATTCCAGACTCGCCATGTTTAGAGCGAGTAGTTCATTTTCCGTGCATTGAATTTGTTCGTTTGGCCCAAGGGCGGGCAGGCTTTCCGGTGGGTTTTTTTTTAGCTATAGACGCTTCCTTAGCTCTGAGAACATCTTGCTTTTCAGTGATCCTGTTGTAGGTCTGGTGACAGTTGTCAGCAATAAGAGCTGGCGCCTTGGAGAAGAACTTCATAAGCTTGGATTCAATGAGAAGTTTTATGTTAGTTACTGTTACGCTAGGGTTGAGCTGAGGTGGCATCAGTGGTGGTGTTTGGGCTTTTTTTATCGTTCGTGAGGCGACAAGTTTATCTATTTGCTTTGAGTACCTAGGCCATGGCAAACGTTTAGGGATAAATGGCTAAAGATAAAGTTTTTCAATTTCTTTGTTCTCATGGTCAGACATGGAGTTAAAGAATCTTAGGCAAGCGTCATTGTATATAGTTTCTAGAGGTTTGGCGTTATTTTTTTCTTGAATTTCAGAGTTTGGGCAATAGATGTTCGCATTTGTTAGCTTTCTGAGCAGTTTATTGTGAGTTCAAGTGAGCTTTTTGAATAGGGTGTTAGATATTAGGCTACCCCATATGGGAATAGCGTATGTCCAAATAGAGACTAAGATTTGCTTGTAGATAGTGACCTTGCAGCGGGTGCTAAGATGGCTTTTAGCTCCCCCGAGCCATTTGTAGCGAGTATAGGTGGACTTGGCTTGAGCACAAAGTTTGGCAATATGGGTTTTAAACAGGAGTTTGCTATCAACAAGGACTCCCAAGTATCGGCACGAGGACGTATTTTTAATAGGTTTGTTATTAAACTTAACAGTGGCAGCTTTAACAGCAGGTGAGGTAGATCGTCTGGAGAAGAGAACATGAACTGTTTTACTCACGTTGACTGTGAAACACCATTTGTTGGACCAGGTAGAGAACTTGTGTAGGTAATTTTCCGTTTTATTCATGGCTACAAGGGCGTTTTTATCGGTCGAGATGAAAATAGTATCGTCAGCATATGTAGAGAGCAGAGTGTCACCGTGTTTATAGGTCGGGTAATATTCGATCAGGGTTTCATGCTCAATTATGAACTTTGGAATTGGCATGTCTGACGAGTATATGTTGTATAGCAGGGGTCCCAAAACACTACCCTGAGGGATTCCTGCTAAAATTTTCCCATCACGGGACATAATACCATGGTTACCGCGAACGGAGAACGTGCGATCCTTAAGGTAACTGTCCAGAACTTTGTATAGGGTAATAGGTAGTAGCTTTATCAACTTGTTACGCAGACCGCAGTGCCAAACTTTGTCAAACGCTTCTGTAATATCGATGAATATAGGCGATCCATACAGTTTGTCCTCAAAAGCTCTCTGGAGGAATTGTGTAACGCGAGCTAGTTGATGCTCGGCCCCATGAAATTTGCGGAATCCAAATTGGTGGTTAGGTATGGATTGTGAAAGACGGTTACATTTAAGGAGCCTCTTGGCAAGCAAGGATTCAAGTATTTTTGAGAAAGCAGGAAGCAAGCTTATGGGGCGATACGAGCTAGCTTCAGAAATTGGTTTTTTTACCATGACAACTATGGCTTTTTTCCACACTAGGGGGAAGTGGCCAAAACGTAGGATGCTGTTGTATATTTTGAGTAAGAAGATGATAGCTTTGAGTGGGAGAACTTTGATTAGGGCATTGTTGATCCTATCATATCCTGGTGCTTTTTTGTTGATTAAGCTATCAATCTCTTTTTTTAGTTCAGAGAGAGTGATGGGCTTGACAAAAGGTGAGTTGCTGGAGTCAAAGTTGGCGGAGGAGCTAGCGATGGAGTGGTGGGTTTTACATGCATACTCCATGAGCATTTTTTGGGCAAGGATGGCATTTGTTTCCTCGTTGATTTTGGCCCTGTCAAGGGAGCTATTTGTCAAGTTGGGAGAGAAACGCTTCTCTAACTGGTCAGTAAACAGCTCCATTTTACCTTCAGGTGATCTTGTCCATGCATGCTTCTTGTCTACTCCGCTAGGGATCCTAAGAGGCCAGTTAGGAAGGGGCTGCCGTTTTAGTTTGTTGGTTAATTGCCACAGCTTGTGGGGTCTGTACCGATCAGAGGAGTCTATTTTACATAGTTTTTTATTTAAGTGTATGTTTTTTGATAGGCTTATTTCATTGTTTAGTATATTTTAATGTTTTTTTACGTTCAAAGTTTCGTGAGAGGCATTATATCAATTTTATTTTATTTTTTTGTTTTAATAATTTGTGCATTTTTATACCATACACCCATAGGGTGAAATGGTATATTAAAGTCGCCAAAATGTATGTAACAGGCAGAAGGAAGCATCTCCGACCCCACAAAGTATATATATTCTTGATCAGGATCAACAACCGAGTCGATCTAGCCATGTCCGTCTGTCCGTCCGTCCGTCCGTCCTCCGTCTGTCCGTATGAACATCTAGATCTCGGAGACTATAAGAGCTAGAGCCACCAAATTTTTTATGTAGACTCGTGTAGTATGTAGAGTGATCAAGTTTATTTCAAATTTTTGCCACGCCCCTTTCCGCCCGCGTAATTTAAAAAAAGCGTTTATCTTAAAAACTATTCTAGCTAGAGACACCATATTTGGTATGTATATTCGCTTAGTAAATGCACACATTTTGTATGTATAAAAATTTTGTCACGCCCTTTTCCGCCCCGTAATTTGAAAAACTTGATTATCTCCCGTATTTTTTTACCTCATGCAATCAAATTTGGCACACTTAAATTTAATACTAATATCTATATCAATACCAAATTTGATCAAAATCGGATAAAAAACAGTCGAGTTATGCATATAAACGTTTTTCCATAAGGCCGGAGTTGGCCGTTGGCTGGTAGGGTGCTCGTATGATTGAGTGAGCGAGATACTAAGATATGCTTGTAAGAAGCATGTGAAAATGCTTGAAATATTTGCTTTACTGGTGTATGGTATACCAAAGTCGGCGAGACGACTTACTTACTTCATTTTATTTATAGGTATGGCTCCTCCGATTCGGTACGATTCGTATTTGGCAGGTCCCTTCGTAGAGGCTTAGTGGCCAGGGCTGCAGCATGGTGACTATTGTTTGTGAAGATATTAATCGCGTCCTCAATGTCTAATCCAGATTCGATTTCCATATTTAGGTGGAGGGAGTCGCTGAGGGTGTTTTGGAACAGTTTAATGTTAGATCCTACAGGCAAAAGTCTTCGATTGTCAGGAAGTAAGTTTGGGTGCTGGTCCATCGTGATGTGTACAAAAACAGGTAAGTGGTCAGAGGATAGTTCGCATATAGCTTTAGTAGTTTATCTGTTGTGGTTTATTCCAGAATAAACTCCAAAGTCAATGGCTGAGGGATTTTTTCGCCGGTCGTGTGGGAAATGAGTATTACCACCCGTCACCAGGATGTCCAGTTTCTTGTCAGCCTGGATCACTTCAAGGAGAGTTCTGCCGCGTTTACATGACCTTGAATTAAAAAACCTTGGGGATTAAAATTATCTTAAAACTAGATTAATACTAAATAAAAAATATACAATAAGACATTTTTTTTTTTTTTTTTTTTTTTTTTTTAATTGACTTATTTCACTGTGTTCAAAAAAACAAGTCACAGTGAAATAAGTCAATTAAAAAAAAAAATATAATAAAATTTAATTTTGTGGAAAGTTAAAAAAAAAAAAATGGGTAAAATTACCCGTAAAATCACGGGCTCTAAGGCCAGGGGTGGTAGCCCCTTCTCAGAGCTAAACGGATCCAAAAAGCCAAGAATATCGCGGACATCAAAGGAAAGAAAAATTACCACTAATGAAAGCCAATCAGAATCTGAATATAACGAAGTAGAAATGACAGAAATGCCAAAATCCAATGACTCGGCACCAAAGGAGAATAAAGATCCAACAGAAATGTCAAATGGCAAATCGCAAAATAACGTTCTATATTATAACAATACACACAAGGGACCATTTGTGGTGTATGTAGACAGAGTAGATGGAAATAACAAAGAGAGCAATAAAAACAGATTACCAATTAATCCATTAGAGCTAAATGCAGTTTTGTTTAAACTAAAAGTCAAAGACATAATAACTGTCAATAAAATAGGATATGGACGTTGCAAGGTAGAATTTAAATCGGCAGCTGCAGCCAACATATTTATCGCATCGGACCTTAAAAAATATGACTATGAACCCAAGTTACTAAAGCATTTCCTATACAAAACTGGAATCATATTCCAGATCCCCACAAGATTCTCAGACGAAGAACTTAAGGAGTATATCTCAACACCAATGGACATACACGAGATTATTCGTGTGCGTAGAAAGGAGAAGGACAATCTAATTGCAACATCTAGAGTTAAAATAGTTTTCAAAGGATCTCAAATACCAACAGAAATAACTTTTCTATACTCAAAAGTTCCAGTAAGTCCTTTTGTACCTTTTAATCAATGCTACAGATGCTTCAGATTTAATCACTTTGCGCAACACTGCAAACAGTTAGACCAAAAGTGCAACAAATGCTCCCTGTCACATGATAAAGAAAAAACCTGCACACAAACTATTTGTATCAATTGCAAAGAAAATCACCCAGCTACCTCAATCGACTGCCCCGCTCGCAAGAGAGCCTTTGCCATACAGAAATGTATGACAATGGAGAATCTATCCAGAAATGAGGTAAAAATTAGATATCCAGCTCTTTTCCAAAGACAAAATACGATAGACACTAATGATACAACACAATTTCCCATTCCAACATGGCAAAAGACATCTACAACCCCAACTCTGCAGAACAACACAAAATTATCAACAGAACAACTACACGCTCACATCCCATATAATAAAACATTAAGAAACATGCAAAACAGACGAAATGAAGAGAGAAACTCTTCTGAACAATGAGTACCTGGAAAGCGACTCTAAATGAACACAAAATTACTTTAAATGAGAAATACGTTAACACACATACAAACAACACATTTAAACCAACACCCCCAACCATTACATCCCAATCTAATCAGTCTACTGACAGCCCCTCTGCTCTTGAAATGGCAAAAGAAGGCTTATCACAGCTGGCTATAGACATATCCTCATTTATAACTAATCCAAACATTCAACTAAATTCAGTCCACTATAAATTTTAGAGACACTAAGAGATAGAATCGCACAAACTAACACAAAAATAGATATTATAAAAATAAACCAACTTAATTAAATTCAAATCTTAATCCTTACTTAGTACCTTACACTCAACATCTTATTATAATAGACATATGAAGATTCTACAGTACAATATACAGAGCCTAACGCATAACAATAATAACATCTACTAGAAATATTTTTAATAAACAACGACATTGATATAGCAATTATATCTGAAATCTGGGTCACAAATAATGCTAATTGTAGTTTAGCGAATTACAACTTTATTTGCCACCCCAGAGCAGATGGATATGGCGGAGTAGGCATATACCTAAAAAAATATATAAAATTCACACAATTAAATTGCATTAGTGAAGTAGAAGTGATTTCAGTGTCCACTATGAACCTGAAACATAACATCAATTTATTTAGCGTCTATGCAGCGCAAAGTTTAAGTGATGATCTTTTTGAGAAGGATGCAAAGAAATTCTAACGAGGGCAAACCAGACTAATGGTTTAACAATCATAGGAGGAGATCTTAACGCCAAATCACAAATATGGGGAAACACGATTCAAAACAACAGAGGAAACATCCTAGAACAATTACTAATAAACAACAACTTTTATTGTCTTAACAATGGCAACCCCACATATTCACACAACGCATCGTACTTTTCTACCTTAGACATCACATTAATTAACAACTACAACCTCAACCCAAAGTGGACAGTGACAAACGCAAAAATATCAAACAGCAACCATTTACCAGTTATACTAGAACTAGACGAAACATACGAAGTACAGAATCAAAAAAGGATAAATCACAAGAAAATACTTCAAGCCTTCTCAAAAATTCACATTTCTTCACTGGACAACCTGACATCAACTTCACAAATATAACTACACAGAATACAATTTCGATAGACCCAAAAATAGATACAAACCAAAAAAATATTGGGATGAACATTGTGACAGACTTTTTAGACTTAGAAACGCGTGCAGACAGAAATATTATAAAACAAACTTCACACGGACGCTTTAATTTATTTAAAAAGCAATAGAACATTGAACAACTACTTACATAAAGTTAGAAAAAACAATATAGACAAGCTAATGGACGAAATTTCAAAAACTAATTCAGCAAAAGAAATGTGGCAAAAATTACAGCCCTTAAACAATATAAAAAACTTAAACCGACAAAAAACGAAAAACTGATGAGGATCATGAAAAATTTCTTAAACAAATGGCGACGGTACCTGACACTTCAGACTGCATTAGAATGAAACCACCTAACACCTGGCTACTACCCGCTAGCAACTCAAACTTTACTGACAACGATTTACTTGACTTTTTAAATTCCCGCAACCCGGACTCAGCAAAAGGTCCAGACAATATCTCATATAGAATGCTTCTAGCCTTACCACCCTCAGAATTCAAATTTTGGTATCCCTGCTAAATGAGACTCTAGACAACGGTGACATACCAGCTAGTTGGAGAAAATAAAGTAGTACCTGTCCTAAAAGAATCTAGACTCAGCTATAATAACAAACAATAGACCTATTTGCCTACTAAGCGTAGTTTCAAATGCTTAGAAGTTTGGTAAAAACAGGATGGAAACCATATAAACAACAACAATATATTGCCCCGAGATCTTACGGCTTCCGTAAACACCACTCCACATCGAACTGCATCAATGACGTTTTAAACAATATAGCAAATCTGAAAGCTAGGGCATGCACGTTTGTGCATCTGTATTAGATTAAGCAAAGCCTTCGACTCTGTTAATATTCCCATTCTAGCAACAAGCTAATAGATTTAGGTTTCGATCACAGACACATACAATTCATTTACAACTACCTTAAAGAAAGAGTTTTGACTATGGGAAGAACAGAAATAAAAATAAGAAAAGGAGTAAGTCAGGGTAGCTGCCTTAGTCCAATACTTTTCAATTTATACACAGCTGAGCTGCACAAGATAAGCAACCAAATTAACAGCATACTATTTCAATATGCTGATGACTTTTTCCTGGTATGTTACCATAAAACTTTTCAGACGCTAAAAACATATTAGAAAGACAAGTTACAGAATTAGTAAAATGTGTAATAAAATCAACCTGTCATTCAACCCGAACAAATCTGCTGCTTTACATTTAATTTAAGACGTAAACCTCTACAAATAATATGCATAACGTAGCTATTAGGACGTAGATAAAATTAACTACTTAGGAAGACTGATTAGCACCAATAATTCCATGACCCAACACATAAAGAAAACAATTGCTAAGTCAAACAAAACAAATATGTTTCTTCATATGATTAATGGCTGTCGTTTTGGACCCATCCCAAAAATGCAATTCTTTTCTATAAGGCCTTTACAAGAACAGGTATGAATATGCAAGCTCTTCATTTGCAAATACAACTAAGACAGTAATAGCATCATAAATACTCATGCTAACTTACATTTAAGGAAGGCATTGGGCTTATTAGATCAACTCCAACTTATATAATATACCACCTAGCGGCCGAACTTCCACCAGAGTATAGAATTAAATTTACCACAGCAAAAGAACTGATCAGGGTCTTCGCTTATGGCCTGCCAGCAGCGTCGCTTCTGTCCAGTGTCTTTCATGCTAATAAAACAAGTTATGCCAAAGTGTATGCTGAATTTAAAGATGTCCTGGACAACATTACACCCATAGAGCCAACTCCTATACGCACACGAAAAATCTTCATAGATGCAATTTTTCCAAAGGTGCCTTTAAAAACATAAGACATGCAAATGAAACAATGATACTCTCCCTGTATAAAGAAAAAATTAAGAACTTAAATTCAAAAAAATTTGACCTGATTTACACAGATGGTTCAGTTTCTGAAGATTTTACTGGAAGTGCTTTTTTCACTTGGGCTCCAACATCACAAAAAGCTATTACAGCAATAAAAAACTGTCATCATTGACTGCGGAACTCACAGCTTTGGAAAAAGCAGTGGAGTTTGCTGATTCGAATCACCTCTTCAAAGTAGCGTTTCTAACAGACAGTCTTGGAGCAATCCAAACAATTAGAAACCCAAAGAACAATAATTGCATTGCTCAAAGAATCCTTAAAATATAGAAAATAGTTATAATATCATCTCAGTCGAAATACACCACATACCTAGTCACTCAAACATAAAAGAAAACGATTTAGCTGATACCGCAGCCAAAATGCCAGACACGATGGAATGTCCACGCACATAAGCTGGACAATCAACGATGCTATCATTCATATATACAACAAAATAAAACTAGAATGGGAAAGAGCGTACAATGAATTTGTATAGATCGAAACAAAGGATACTGCCTTCTATATCCTTATGTGTCATCACAACCATGGTTCCAGGGAAAAACCAATTCCATAGACTGGAGATAAAACAACTAAACAGAATACTAAGCGGTCACGCATTTGACAAAACACTCTATTTAAAATGAAAGTCGTTGACAACAACTTATGCGACACCTGTAACATTACAGAAGATATCTCACATATTATTTTAAATTGTTCAAAATACACAAACACCCGAATGAACTTCCCAACACTAACAAAGTATAACGATATATATCAATTACTCGCGCAAGAGCCTATCGCCAACTACAAATCGATAACACAATTTACTAAGGCTGCCAACATAGAACTCTAACAATCTAATCCACACATAAATAAATTAAATTAAATAGCTAATTTATTTATAACAAAACCAAAATACGAAACTCATCATCACGAATACGCTGTGGCGTTACCTGTTATACACAGGGAGGCCAAAGAAATCTTCTGTTCAGAAGTAACTTAATATCAAAAAAAATAAGACATTAGATTAACATTTAGTTTTTAGCGATTTAGGTAAGATAGTTTGTAGTATGATAGATTTAAGATTATGTTACTTTTAGCATAAGTAGTCAAGTAGGTAGCAATTTTTAATAATAAATAAACTTGGCGAATAAGAATTTGGTGCTAAGGTGCTACAAAAACGTGGCGATTAATGTCGGGGAAAAAACTGGTTTTCCCCCACACTGGAGAAAAAGTAGGGAGACCCATATTTTGGGTCTGAGTAACACTAGTTTTTTAGCTTGGCCGTTGGCGCATCAATTGCGAGCAAGGCTTGGCTTTAAGGCTAAAAGTTTTAGAGCAGTTAGCTTTTAGTTGAGTTAGCTTTATAGGCTAGAAGTTTTAGAGCAATTAGCTTTTAGTGGGGAAAAACATAAAGAGACCAAATATTTAAGTAAAATAAGCCAATATTGGCTAGAGTCGTAAGGCATCATTTGAGAGCAAGCCAGAAGTTAGCTTTATAAGGCTGAGATTCAGAGTCTTTGGCTTTGGTTTAGCCAGAATTGGCTGGCATATCGATAATGCTCTGAAATGTTGATGACCTATCGATAAGTCATCGATATGGGTCTGATGGCGAAGTTTCCGCATGTGAGCTGGAAGAGAGCGACATTTATTTGTAAACAATAGGAAAATATAGGTAAGTAAAAAAAATATAAAATTGACAATAGTAATAATTAACATAGAACATTTTAAAATTAATTTCAGATGCCTTGCAGGAACATGGCGAGTTCATGAACGGTGGAGTATTCTGGCGACGACAGAGTAAAGCTGTTGGGTCGAAAACAGCTGGCGACCTTTGGCAGATTTTGTTGCTGCAAGGTTTTGCGAAACGATCCGTTTTGCATTTTTGTTGGTGTTGCTGCCCGACCGGGTTTGCTTGCAGGTAAGTATTTGTTGATTAATTTAATTTTTTGTTTGTTTTCAGGTACTGGTGATTTGGCTTTGGCCAGTTTTGTTGGCCGCATGTTGGTATTTGGTGAGTACGCTGACTTTTAGCTTTGTCGATAATTATAGTTGTTTTAATTTTAGTTGTTTCGCCGTTTTCAGGTACGTCTAGTGTATAAAACCCTGCTGTATGCGAGTAATTTACAGGTGAGCATTTTGTTGATTTGGTATATTTTGTAACAATTTTGCTTTCTTTCAGGTGCAGGCGCATTAGTTGCACCCAATGGGGCGGCTGCCAGACGAGATTTAGCACCAGAAAGTGTAGGAGGGGCTGCAAAAGGTGCTGCTAAAGACTGCAGCTGGCTTTCAGATAAGTTTATGGTTTTTTTAGAGCGATTTTTTGTTGATATTTTTTGGCTTTCAGGTGTAGCCGCTGCTTGAGGACCAGAGGACCAGGACCTGCTGCTGCTGATGACTATAATTTGCAGGTAAGTTTGTGTGAATTTTAGGTGATTTTTCTAACGATTTGTGTTTTTTTCCAGGTGCAGGCGCTAGCAGAGGACGAGATGGACTAGATGATTGCCAAGATGCTGCACGAGGACTCGCAGGCGGTGCTGCTGCTGGCTGACATGGATTAACGGGTGAGTTTTTGTGATTTTTCGGAGATTTAGATAATGATTTTATTTTATTTTCAGATGGACGAGCTGCAGACGGACTAGCTTGACAAGATGCTGGACGACGTAGATGAGACGATGCATACGACGTTGGACAAGGAGCTGCTGTTTGCTGTAGTGTATTTTCAGGTGAGCATTTGTAGATTTTAGTTCATTTTATTTTAAGATTGTTTTATTTTCAGGTACTGGTGCATTAGATGAGCGGAAATCTGGACAGGTCGACTGGCGAGGTGGTGCAGACGTTTGCTGGTGGACTTCAGGTAAGTTTTTGTTAGCGTTAGATTGCATATTCATTGTGTCATGCCCAAATTTTCTTTCCTTTTCATGATTCATTTGCCTTCTTGCCGCTCTGGGCGCTGGTCAACGACAAATTTTGCCAGTTCAGCCTTATAAAAGGCACAGATCCTATAGGTGGCTCTATGGCCATCTCCGCAGTTGCCACACTTTGGAGATGGCCATCAGGAGAGGCGCATTTGTCGGATTTGTGCTGGCCAGCACAGACGGAGCAGAGCGGGGGAAGGCAGCAGTACCTGCTGTATGGCCAAAGAGGAGGCAGTTTTTGCATTGGGGAATCTCCCTTCGGCCCCTTTGCCTCTCGACGCGTACCTCCTGGCTGCCTAGGACCTTAATTTTAAGTATTTCATCATGTTTATTGTCATTATGTTTGTTAATTTCAATTAAAAAGACATTCATTGGCCTCTTAGTTCTGTAGTTTGTTAGTCTTTTGATGTATTTTGTCTCAAATCCTAGCTTTTTCAGGTCACGACGGATAGCTTCGCATTCAGTGGAGTGGTGTAGATTCAAGATGGCAAATCTAGCACCTCGTTCCCATCTGGGCTGGTGAGTAAAAAGGCAAATTTGTTTGCCTCCAGGGTAGCTTTTATTTTGCCATAGGTGTCCATTGTTTTGGCGTGATTTGAGTCAGGCCATTACTCAGCCGGCCAGGTGATAAAGGGAGAGAATTTCCAATTCTCTCTTTTTTTTACTTGTATGGCCGCAGTTGCAAAGCCAAGTGGTTGGCTCCCGAAGGAGTCAACCATCTTTTATTGTTTTTCGCCCCCTATCAGGAAGCATATACAATTACAATAAAAACGAGCTTAGAAATAATTTACATGGCTTATTAATAGTGTGAATGATTAATATATAAGACATAATGTTTGTTGGGTGTTACTGGTAGGACAAAAAAAAAATTGTGGAAATTTACATGGGAAATTTTTTACATGCAAGTAAATAAATGCTTACTGGGTTTTACCAAGGACCATAAAAACAACTAGAGGATCAAGAACAAGTTGCAAGCTGCAATAATTATAAAGAATATAGTATTTACAAATATTGTTCATTAATAGTGATTAGTATAATTGTTTCTTGCAGGTTATCAGTTCGAATCATATCGATTCATGGCGTCATTGCAGTTGGCAAAATCATTGAGGCAGCGCTCTTATTGTCAGGAAAATTCCCTCTTATAGGCAAGAAGTGAGTAACATGTGTTGTTTTTTTTGTCATAGGCAAACATTTCGGCTTATTTCTGTCTCTCTTCTCGGATTGGACTATGTGAGACCCCAGAACAATGTATGCGTGCCCTTCAGCCCAGTATTGGAGTTTTGGGCCGTCAGGAGAGCTTGTTTGCCTGTGGAGTGGCAGCACAGTAGGCTAGCAATTGGTGCGCGGCACTGGAGAAGCATCTGTTCCATCTACAGGCTCGTTTGGAGGAAAATAACTAGGAGCGGGAGGCCAAATCCTTCGACCGCAATGTAGTGCTCGAGCAGGCATTGCTTGGATGATAGGTCCATATTGACTGCCTGCTGGCCAGGCCTGGTACAGGCTGGCTGAAAGCGGGAGGCCAAGTCCCTTTAACCGCTGTATGGAGATTTTGTCAGGTCAGCTGGCTGTTTAAGTGAGTAAGTAAAGAATTAGCAGTTTTTTGCACCTTCATGGTGGTAATCTCTCATTATTTTTCGTTTCAGCTTCTATGCTACTTTCAATCTCATTCAGGAGCTCGTTTTCAACTCGCTCAAGATTTTTTGAGAGTTGGTCATCATTAAGGGTGAATCTTCCCCAGGCTTGAGTGGAGGCAGGACAAGTCGCTGGATTTGGATTGGCTGGCCCTTCAATCGCTCTTCTATGTACGCGCGATTTCGTGTGCCTCTTTTAAAATCTCGAAACAGGCCGTTGATCAGTGTCCTTCCATGCGCACAACAGGTTTGTTTAGTTTCGATTTTTCCTCCTTTTGTTTTTGAGTTCGTTTCTCTCAATAATTTTTTGGTATCTTAGGTGGCAATCGAATCTGATGAGAGATGGGGCGCCATCAAAATGGGCCGTCGCCTCCCGCATTGCA
>NW_025814159.1:0-79576 GCF_018902025.1 Drosophila willistoni | reverse complement strand
CCTATATAAACTCCGTACTTTAGTAAATAAAATCAGTTCATATTTGAATTCAACAATGAAGATTGGGTTATTTTCCTTCTCTCCGGGAATCCCTATTCATTTTGGTCCTTCGAGCCGGATGGATCATGTTTGGTCCTTCGATAAAAAGAACTCTGTAGTTTTCCCCCACCAGTGGTAAGAGACTAGAGGTTTCAATCAGCTCGTTAAAGTCTGAATTCTTATGATAAGATCAGCTAAAGGTAGCAAAATAAATAACTCTTGTTTTCCCCACCAGTGGTAAGAGACAGAGTATAAAATTAAAGCAAAATATTATTGCTTAATAAATAAAAAATGCGTGCGTCTGAATTTAAAGGCAGTTTGGCTAGTGGAGCAACTGTAGTATCTTCAGCGGCGGGAGAGTTTTTAACCGATCTTAAAGGCAGTTTTGGCTAGTGGAGCAACTGTAGTAATTTCGGCAGTGTGTATGTACACTAATATCGTTGCAAACGCTGTATGTAGTTGCAAGTAGGCAACAAAGATCAGCAGCAGAGCAATGAAACAGTTGCAATTAGCCAACAAAGGACAGCAGAAGAGCAATGAAATATTTGCAAAGAGGCAACACGTTAGCAGAAGAGCAACAACATAGTTTCAGAGTCGAAAAGGATGGTGCCAGGTGGCCGCAGGAGCAGATCGGAGAGGCGAGCGGAGTTCGAACGAGTTTAAGGAGAGGCGAGCGGAGGCAAAGCATGGTTTTCTAACAATTTAAAGGTCGCTTAAATAAAAAACTAATTACATACTATACAAATAAATCCCACTCGCCCCATTTGGTGGCCCCTTGCAGAATTTTTAAGAATAAACATCGGGTTCATCTGAAGCGGCTTCACCAAATCAGATGCACTAAAGAAAATATAATACAACTGTACTTTGGCACAAAACAACTAACCTAGCATATGACTAGAATTATTATCAGCCACACGCGTTGTGGGAAAACACTTGTAATTGTAAACTAACCCAAACGATCACGACGGCTGGATGTCAAGTGGCGACGCCGTGCCCAAATAATAATAATTTTTCAACCCCCGAATGCGTGGGTGTGAGTTGTACTAGAATAAGATCTCCTTAAGAACAATTGTTACTCCTAGAGCCTAAGATTTCCTATATAAACTCCGTACTTTAGTAAATAAAATCAGTTCATATTTTGAATTCAACGAATGAAGATTGGGTTATTTTCCTTCTCTCCGGGAATCCCTATTCAATCAGCTTTGTAGCCCAGTGTTTGGTGGGTAGAGCGATTCGTCCTTTAGCGATGCCATTCGGGATGCTGTTCGTTGTAGCATTCTTGTTGTATGTTCCGGTATAGAACATTCTGGCTTCATTAATTTGGGATACCAGTAGGTTGTATTCTCAATTGATTATTAATTAACATTAAATTTGCTTGGTACGCATTTCCAGTTTTTGGCCTCTGTGAGCTCACATATCTCGGCTATCCTAAACATTACATATTGTTAGTACTACTGCTAGTACCGTTTTCAAGTCGGTCCATAAATAACATTCCTCAAAGTCGATTTGTGTTGCTTGTAGCCGTTTGGAATTTGAACACCACTTGCGCATATGGAAGCCCCCCCGTTCTCTAACTTCCTTCGCTAATGTAAAGACTTCTTCTTCCGAATGGCATGAATCGAAGTAGTCGTCTACGTTTCATTAATTGGAAAGTTTCCACGACGCCTGTTGTCCAATTTTACCATAGGAATCGTTGTGCTTTAGAGGCTTCCTCTCTTACTGCTATTCGATGGAATATTTCGGCGATGTCACCGCTCACGCTCATTGCTCTCATTCTAAAGTTATACATAATTTGCACGAGTAAATCTGGTCCCTTTAAAAGAAAGTCATTTAGGGCTACTCCCGATGATTGAGCTGTGGATTTCGTACGGTAAAAATGGGCAAGTACCATGCGTTTTCGGATATTTCCACGAATTCTTCCTCTTCTAACTTTCTGGCATAGCCTTTTTCTATCAGATTTTGTATTTGATTACGAAGCTCATTTTCAAAAGGAGGGTCTGCTGCCATTTTCTTTTGCATGCATAAGAGTAACTAACAGTGTCTTCCAGTATCTGTAGAGATCGCTCTCCATCTGGAGACTTGGTAAGCATCGGCGGTGATTTTTCCTTTAATGTTTTTTAACCATGTCATGCAAATCCAGATAGCATTGACACCGATGCAGGTTGAGTCCTCCACCAGATCGTCCCGATCCGCCATATATAGTCCATCCTAGTCTCGTTTTTGCACCAATTGGTTGCTTCTATTTCCTTTGAGCACCTTTAGCGAAGCTATGAGTTTCGGGTTATTGCTGCCAATTATCATTTGAGGCATTGCGTTAATGAAGCTCGGAATAGGCAGGTTTTTTAAATGCGGATATCTCTGTTTAATCCTATCTGTTATGATCGTCTCGGCTGAAGTCCAATGGACAATTCAATTTAGGGTTAAACTCTATTTTTGAGATATGTCTAAGCTAGCAGTAAAATCTATATATTTAGTACAAGTGTAAACGTTTTCAATATATTTTCCACATGTTCTTGTATTCAGCACCAATTCAGCTAAAGTTCTTGAAAAATTATAGTTCGTTTTTGCGCCTACCTCTGCTCTTTTATGACAACTGTACAGACTTCATTTACTTTAAATAATTTATTGTCCTGTCCTTGTTTTGAAATTCGCAAGCTCAGCTTCTTGGACTCCGGCTCCTGCCGACTAACTTCGCCAGTCCATCTAATGAATAGGGGATAAGCGAAACCTTTCACTTCGAGCGCATCAGCCAATTTTTCTTCTACAAGTGTTAGAGTCGATCCGTCTTCCATTAAGGCGTAGATATCGACGGATTTCGAATTGGAGTGCAAGGTGCAAGGTGCATTCTGGCTGGTTGGTTAGTGACTAGAGGTGGGCATAGGCTGGGCTTTTGTCGGGTACCCGTGGGTATGGGCTGTAAAATCTAATTTCGGGTTGGGTGCGGGCGGATATGGGTTAGGACGCTCAACCCGAAAAACCCGAAAATAAATTTGGATACATAAAAACGGAATTGTTAGATATATTAAATATTTTTCTTTCTCAACTTCGTGTACACTATTGGTGTAATTTAAGAACTGCTTTGATGAAAACATAAGAAATACAAAATTGTATTTTTCATTTCTATTAATCCTTTATAAAATGAAGTAAGTAAGTCGTCTCGCCGACTTGGGTATACCGTACACCAGGTGAAACAAATATTTAAAATTTCGATATTCATCAAATTTGGCACAGTCATTAATAGTTATGCTAAACTAATAAATATAAATTTTTATGGCAATTGTTTAAAAAGTAACGAAGATATTGACCAAAGTCACTGTTTTCGACCGATCGATCCTATGGGAGCTATATGATATCGTCACCCGATCTTGATAAAATTTGTCACAGTCGTTTGCTAGTGTAATAAATTCACAAATATTTAATTACACGACAATAGCTCAAATGAAGTAAGTAAGTCGTCTCGCCGACTTGTGTATACCATACTTAAATATATACATCAGAAGGGGAACGGTAATGGGGTGTCAGACGCTGCCAAGTATTGTGACTCGTCACAGGTGAAACAAATATTTAAAATTTCAAAACCAAATGTATGTCTATTAAATTGTTTTAACATGCCATTTGCTATCTCGCTCACTCTACAAACACACGAGTCCTCTAGCGCCGCCACTAGCCAACGGCCGATTCTGCCCTTATGGATTGCTTAGCAAAATACGTTCATACGCATATTTTGCATGTTTCTAGTCCGATTTCAATTAAATTTGATAGTTTGATAAAAATAGATAAGATTTATTAGTCTGCCAAATTTGATCGCGATGGTCAAAAAATTGCAAGAGCCAATCGGTTTTTTCTAAATTATGGAGGCGGAAATGCGCGCATACTAAGCCACACTAACCACACTAGTCTGCATACCAAATTTGGTGGCTCTAGCTCTTGTAGTCTCGGAGATCTAGGTGTTGATACGGACGGACGGACGGACGGACAGACGGACATGGCTAGATCGACACGGCTGTTGATCCTGATCAAGAATGTATGTGGGAATGGTCTGGCAATCCTATTCAGCCAGCCCTAGTTCAGTCAGCTGACTCGAAAAAGCGGAAGACAATCTGGCAAGCCGGTCAGACAGAGACGCATTAAGAAGACGAAGTTAAAGACGAAAAGACGAAGTTTTAAGACGAAAAGCAGAAAGTGTAAGACGTACACACGACGAAAACGCGAAAGACATTAAACAATTAATTATAATTATATCTACTATTAAGTAAAAATCAATACTTATCTTAACATTAAATAAAATTAATATAAAACTATAACCGGGACTGTGTTTAATCGTAATACAATACCCCAGTCCCACACATTTTGGGGGCTCAACCTAAAAAGAATAAAAAGTGAAAGAAAAGTGACCCACACATTTGGGTTCAACCTAAGAAAAGAAGTAAAAGTGAAAAAGATTTAAAAGTGTAAAGAAGTAGCCCAGACATATTGAGGCTTGACGTGAAAAAACTATGTATAAGTGAACTCAACCTAAAAACAAAGTATATCCGAAAATTAAAATAAAGTGTAAAAAGTTGCAAAATTAAATAATACGAGTCTCTCTAAAAGTTTAATGAAATTGGTGAATAATGCTAAAAGTTCAATAAAAGTCGAATCGGTATAAAAGAAAACAATTTTATTTCACAGTTTCTTGGAAATTGCATCAGCCAAAAAGAGACGCCACATTTAACCGCGTTTTTACCGAGTCGGTTACCCATACACACACAGCAACGAACAAAAACGAAACGAAAAATGGCACAGTTAAATGACTTTCAGTGTATTAGTGAGATGCTTCGGCTGGAAAAGAGAGAGAATATCGTTCTGTTGCACAAGTTTATTTTTGAAAAAGAAGGAGTTAGAAATAATAGAAAACGGGTGCGCGAGTTCGAGGGCTATGAGTTTGCTGAGTCGGACAATTTGTATAATGATAAAGTTAATTATATTGCTGAAAATCTGTCAGATATAGATCTGGCTGTAATTTGTAATTTGCTTCGATTGCCTCACAATAAAAACGATTTAAGCAGTCCTCGGTAGATGAGTTGTCTAAGTGGCCCAGTCATTTAGTCAACTGAACAACGAGGATCCGGGTTCGAATCCCAGGCTAGTGTATGGATGTAGTTTTCGTCTAAGCCGAAGGCCTTCGTTGCCAGTGCTTGTAAAATATAGTTAGGTTGATAGTTTATAACTATATCCTATACTTTAATAATAATAATAATAATAAAAACGATTTAACGAAACAGATATTTTGCAATTTAAAAAAGAATTCTTTGCTGAAAGATGCCGATTTTCAAACGGAAAATAACGACGAAAGCGAAGACGAAGACTCGCAAAACGACGAAGTGTGTGAAAATGTAAGCGTGCGAAGCCAGAATTCATGCAGTGTGCAAAATACAAGCAGTGCACAAAATACAAGCAGTGGTCGGAATCCAAGCAGTTTTTCCGAAGTTCCGAGGTTCGCTTTAAACTTTCGCGATATAGAAGACTATCCGTTTGTTTAGTGGCGAAGATAATCTATCTATCGAAGTATTGGTCCAAGATTTTTAAGATATGGCAACTGTTATGTGTTGGAACGAGTTACAAAAATTTATTTTTGCCAAACGATCGTTAAAAGGCCTAGCAAAAATGTTTGCTAATAGTGAGCGAAATGTAACGACCTGGTTTAAACTAAAAGTCGCACTTCTTGCTGAATTTAAATCAACAACAAAAAGCTCACAGTTACATAAGTCAAAGTCTGATAAAAAAATAAAGAAAAACGAAAGTCTGCAGGAGTATTTTTTGTGCATCGAAGAAATGTCATCTAGAGGATATATTGAAGACTCTTCGCTGATACAATATGTGATCGATGGCATAGACGATACGGTGAATAACAAATCAATTTTATACGGGTCTAATAATATAAATGAATTCAAGCAGAAGCTAAAAATTTTTGAAGTTATGCTGGAGAAATAAAAATGACAACAAATATAACAATGGTGTGTGTTGGCAAGCAGTATCCGAGAAACGACGATAAGTTTCAAGCAGTGCAAAAGAAAAGTGCAAACAAACAACTCATGTTTTAATTGCCAAGGGCCATAGATCAGTTAATTGCGATTATAAAAATAAGGGCAGAAAAGTTTTCAGTGTAATAATTTCGGACATATTGCCAAAGATTGCCCAACAAGCAGTGCCAAAAATGATAAAGCCAATACATGCAAAATTACGTCAACTCAAATTTTATGTCTATTCCAGTTAAAATCGATAATATTAATTATAACGTGTTCTTAGGTAGCAAGTACAATTTAATATCTGAAGCAATGCTGAAAACATAAATAATCCAATGTTGAGTGATTCTAACGTTTATTTAATCGGTTTCGGAAAGAAAAAAGACACAGACAAGATCAAAGCATCGGGTTCATTTAAATATACGGTCGATATTAACGGTGAGAAATACTGTTTGACAGAGAGAAATCTGAGAGAAATCAGTGGAGCAACAATTTATGGACGAGGAAATTGTTCTTGGCAGCTACAAAGGTCTAAAGGTGACAAAAACCCAATGTTTACAATCCGAAGTAAGTTCCTTTCTGAAATCAATGTGGATGACTCCAGTGAACAGCAGGCCGACATAGATCCAGCAGCAAGTAAAAGGGCTAAAGAAGCAGTGCAAAATTTGGTACAGAATTATCATCCGGTAAGCGAAAAGTCAACAAATATTCAAATGCGATTAGTTCTAAATGATGATAAACCGATATACTCACGACCTCGACGATTCTCATATGCAGAGAGGTGTATCATTGACAATCAAACCGATCAATGGCTGAAGGATGGCATAATTGCAATATCAGAGTCTGAGTCTACAAGCCCAGTCGTGCTTGTGAAAAAACGGGACGGATCAAATCGGTTGTGCATCGATTACAGACGTATTAATAAAGTAATCATTAGAGATCATTTTCCACTTCCCTTAATAGAAGATCAGTTAGACAGGCTTCAAAATGCACGTATTTTCAGTTCCATAGATTTAAAAGATGGTTTTTTTCATGTTGGCATTGAAGAAGGGAGTCGCAAGTATACTTCTTTCGTAACACATAATGGACAATTCCAGTTTCTTCGAGTTCCATTTGGTCATGTCAATGCTATATTCAGAGATCTAACCAGGAAAGGAGTAGCCATACCATATGTTGATGATATAATAATACCAGCAAAAACTGAAAATGAAGCTGTATCCAATTTAAAAGAAGTACTCAAACAATGCGAAGAATATGGGCTTGTGAATAATTTCGAAAAATGTCAGTTCCTTAAAACGAAAATTGAGTATTTAGGACACGTAATTGAAAACCAAAGTATAAGTCCATCCACATCGAAAACGCTAGCCGTGTCATCGTTTCCTATTCCGTCTAATCTAAAACAATTACAGAGTTTCTTGGGGTTAGTTGGATATTTTCGA
Organism: Drosophila willistoni; assembly: GCF_018902025.1. Lineage (NCBI taxonomy): Eukaryota > Metazoa > Arthropoda > Insecta > Diptera > Drosophilidae > Drosophila > Drosophila willistoni. Next base: position 72,093 of record NW_025814159.1, on the reverse strand, counting down.
AAGTTTATATTAAATTTTTCTCTGATTGCAAAGCCTCTAACGGATATGACAAAACATGATGCATTGATTATTTTTGGTGAGAAAGAGCTAGCTGCGTTTAACAAATTAAAGAAGCCAGAATTAAAGAAAAGCCAGTTTTGAAAATTTTTCATCAGCTACACGATACGGAGCTTCATACGGACGCCTCAATCGACGGATTTGTCGCAGTCCTTCTCCAGAAGTCGCCAGAAGACATGCAGTTTCACCCAGTGTATTACATGAGCAAGAAAACGACGAATGCCGAAAAGAAGTTCACCAGTTACGAGTTAGAAATCTTAGCTGTTTTAGAAGCATTAATGAAATTTCGAGTTTATTTACTAGGACTACGCTTCAAACTTGTTACAGATTGCAATGCTCTAGCTAAAACTATTCAGAAAAAGGATCTATATACACGAGTAGCTCGTTGGATTCTCCAAATGCAAGAATTTCAATATGACGTCGAACACAGAGCGGGCACTCGAATACGCCATGCTGATGCACTCAGTCGTGTACCAATGATGATGATCAGCGAAACCAGTATGCATAGCAGAATAAAGCATCTGCAAGCTCAGGACGACCAGCTGAAGGCTATTATAGATGTATTGGCAGATAAGACGAATCACAATAACTATTTTTTAAAGCCGGGAGTTTTGCACAAACTTATCTCGGAAAACGAACTTATTGTCGTACCAACTAGTAAGCAACGAGAACTAATAAAAGAGGCCCACGATCATTTTTCCATCAAGAAAACACGAGAGATCATTGGAAAAGAATATTTCTTACCGAATCTGGAAGAGAAAATAAAAATCATCAAATAGCAAATCATCAATTCAACATTTAGAAGTATAAAAACAACTCCTTTCGAGCTGCTTACGGGAACAAAGATGCGATTAAAGTCTGATATCAAGGAAATGATAGAAGACGAAATGATTCAACACTTTAATGATGAACGAGATAAACAACGTAAAGAAGCAAAGCAACATATTCCACAAATATTTACAAAAGATGAAAACAAAAACAGGTACAACTTAAGACGAAGACCAGCGTCGAAGTATAAGATAGGCGATTTAGTTGCCATCAAGAGAACCCAACTTGGTCCTGGGTTAAAGCTAAAGCCGAAATATCTTGGTCCATACCGGATCATAAGGGTAAAATTCAACGACACCTACGACGTGGCAAAAGACTCAGTATTCAGCGAAGGCCCAAGGCAGAAGAGCACTTGCGCTGAGTATATGAAACCATGGGTACCATACGACGACGACGACGATGCATTCGAGGCGAATGAAGTGTAGGATGGCCGATTTGTGGGAATGGTCTGGCAATCCTATTCAGCCAGCCCTAGTTCAGTCAGCTGACTCGAAAAAGCGGAAGACAATCTGGCAAGCCGGTCAGACAGAGACGCATTAAGAAGACGAAGTTAAAGACGAAAAGACGAGGTTTTAAGACGAAAAGCTGAAAGTGTAAGACGTACACACGACGAAAACGCGAAAGACATTAAACAATTAATTATAATAATATCTACTATTAACTAAAAATCAATAATTATCTTAACATTAAATAAAACTAATATAAAACTATAACCGGGACTGTGTTTATTCGTAATACAATACCCCAGTCCCACATATATATACTTTGTGTGGTCTGAGATGCTTTCTTCAGCCTGTTACATACATTTTGACGACTTTAATATACCATTTCACCCTATGGGTGTAGGGTATAAAAATGTAATTTGAGTGTTGTTTTGAAGAAAACAAAGGAAATAAAAAATTTTATTTTGTATTAAAATTTTTATTTATCCGTTTTGTACTACAGTGGTACAAAGTTTATTTGCCGGCCTGAATTTCGGCAACAGTCCCATTATACATTTTATCACAGTTTTCTTCATTGGTCCCGTTACGTGGTACTATTTCTCGTTATAGTAATCATCTAGAGATGAGCCTTTGGTAACTTTTAGTTTGGACCATGTCGGGCCGATATAAGCACTTATTCGTAATAGTCGATGCTATTTCGACATATGTATGGTTATACCCGACTAGAATTACAGGTTCAGAATAGGTCGTTGACAGATTGCAGAAACAGTCAAAGTTGTTTGGAAATCCAAAGAGGATCGTTAGTGATCGAGGTAGCGCTATTACGTGTCACATTTTTAAAGAGTACCGCGAGTCGCAAAAAATACAACATTTAGTTATTGCAACAGGAGTTTCAAGAGGGAAAGGTCAAGTAGAACGAGTGAATCGGATTGTTATAGCATTGTTGACGAAACTGTGTGCTAATGACCCCGGAGCATGGTACAAACACGTAGGTGGGGTAAAACAATTCATAAACGCGTCACATCCAGAAGCACGAAGATATCACCCTTTAAGATATTAGCTCGGACTGAGATGAGGACTAGTTATGATTAAGAACTAAAGGATACGTTGCAGAAGAGTTATTGATCGAAATACGTGATACAGCGAAAAAAAAATTAAGCAAAATGCAAAAAAAATAAAAATTCGTGACATCATTATTCGGGGCGTCGTGTGGAGGTCGTATGGCCGAATGTAGGATCGCGGTATGGGCAGTCGTAGAGATGACTTCAAGTAAGAATCGGTATCGATAGAATATCGACAAGAAACGATATACGATGCATGAGGAATAGAAAGTCTAGCAGTCAGTCTGAAGAGTTGAGTCTGTGAAGTATAGTGAGTCGGTAAATTTGCGTCTCAAAGTGTGTGCAGTACATTCGGAGTGTAGCGCGAAGAATTAAGAGAAATATTAGTACTTAATAACTTTGTTAATAAGCTAACAAAACTAACATAATACAATAAAGCTGATAATATCAAACCAGTGTGTAAATTAATCTCCACAACTTTGGGGATCGTCAAGGAAATCTCGTCCAGGATAAAGGTTATATATAAGTGTAAAAATCTCCCAACTATTTCAATTCTTATGAATAAAGGAAAAATTCATTTTGAACAGTTTTCAAAAATTTGAACTTGTACCAAAGTTACTAGCAGCAATACTTCGTTGCATGCTACTTTGAACACTTCTTTTCTTCTTACTCGCTGCTTTTATCAAGAATTTTTTAGCAAATATCTAAAAATATTTTTTTCCTTTGTCTAAGCCTTTGTATAATTTTAAAAATCTAAATATTTCTGTGTTCTGTGATGTGAATTTAACAAGTCTTTTACCTTTTACCAATCTTTGTTTCATAACGCATCGAATACCAAACTATAATATAAATTACCGACTCCATTTACGCTTTTTTTTTTATCTATATCAACATAGTTGACTTTTTGCTGAATATTCATTGTCGGCGTATAAACGTCAAAAATTTTAAGCAAAAGCCTACCATTTAAATGCCTTGTGCAATGAAAAATCTTCGTTTTTTAGCGATAACTTGAAACTTAAAACGATCTTATAATTTTTTATTTTCATATTCGCACACTTATTATTATGTCCAGGCTGTTTTTGGGTTAACCGATTAAAAAAGCTCACAATTTTTTTAAGCGCTTCTATTGTACTTTGTGTTGTGTCCACAGTAGATAGGTACGCGTGTTCTTGTTAAGAGCTTATGCTAGACTGACAGTATATGGATTTGTAATAACAATGTTACCATATCTAAGGAATACAAGGTTTATCAATGTTAGGAAATGCTTATTTTAGATTTTTATATTAATGATACGTAACACATCTCCCCCTGAAGGGTATTCGGAAGATCGTGATGCGTTTTTGGCTGGTCTTCTTGTAATTCTGGTGTTGAACAAGAAGCTGGTTGTGGTATTTCAGGAACGAACTAATACATTGTCGGGTTGTCCTCGGGCGTGTTGTCTGACATTCGTGGTTTGATTTGGTTAAAATGGCGCTTGATAAAGCACTTTTATGTACGTACGACGTACAGCATTCGTGCAATTGGTCGATCGATAGTGCCTTCAATCCACTTTTCTCCCATCGAGAAATTTCGGTTAAATACCTTTTTATTTGTGCTGTATTTTGTCAGCTCTGGCTTAGTTTCGACAGGCTTTTCGAAAAGTTGACTTAATACGGTGCGAACTGAACGACCGTGAATTAACTCAGCAAAAGATTTACCTTGTGCATTGGGGGTGAATCTGTAACAAGCAAGATAGTTTGTTACTGCTGTTTGTACAGCAGGCGTACAGACAAATTTTAAAAGATTGTACAAATCGCTCAGCCAATCCATTAGAGGCTGGGTGAAATGGTGCTGTTGTTATATGCTTGATTCCACGGAGCATGCAAAACTCTTTGAATGCTTCAGACGTAAGCTGCTGTCCATTATCGCTGACCATAGTCTTAGGATAAGACAAAGCTGAGATTGTGTTCGCGGTTGTTACCGATGTCATTTGAACAGTAAACAGGAACAGCCAGTATGCGTCTACACAAATTAACTGTAGGCCAACTCTGGTATTGTTGTGGTGGCGCTGGATTGTTGCTCTTGCAGATGTTGCATGACTGAGCTAGATTTTTTATGTCTTCATCAATGGCAGGCCACCAAACATGTTTCCTTGTAATTTGCTTCATGCGAAGAATTCCCCAATGTCCCAATGTGATCGGTTAACAGTATGAACTTCCTCCCATACAGATATTGGATATTGGAGTTAAACAACTCCGAAAATTATTGACAAGCCCTCTTTTTCTATTTGAATGTATTTCTCTTGATGTTTGTCGAGTGTTTTGGCAGCATTCCAAGTTATCCCAAACGTTTGAAATTACGTTTGTGGTTTTTATTCAATTTCCAAGCCGTGCCAAACCAGCACGAGCCCCCATTAGACGATAAAAAGGCTAAGACCACTACTGTTACGCGCAAATCTTCGATTTTTGCTCCAAGTCCGTGTCCGAGGAGTACCAGCTTTACTACTCCTCCTTTGTCCAGAGCCATGTCGTGCAAGCCAAAAAAAATTCAAGCCACTGGTATCACCTCCACAGATTTTGGTAACCCCCCAAGAGTCACTCGGTCCGCATCCAAAAGGACTTTAGTTGCTTCCACCATGGCGTTGCAGAGGTTTTACTCGATCGGCGATAAAATAATTCAGTTTGAAGTCGACACTCAAGTCACTTCATTGTCCGAGGTCAGCTAATTTACGCTCCAAGTCCGTCGTGATTGAGTTCGAGCGTTGTGGTAAAGGGTAGAGAAGGAATATGAGAAAAGCGAGGAACTTCCCAGATAATAAAGAAAGTAGCTCTAAAAATTTAGCCATCCAAGCTAAATATGACAAGTGATACCAAGTTTACGAGCGATACACGGCTCGATTAAGCGTGCTTATTCACGAAGCGTTTGCTCCTACTCCTCTGAACCGTCTTGGGTCTACCTCTGCACCAGCAGAACGAGGCTGTCGACGTCCACCTTTACGGGAGATTACCTACGTTCCGTGACTTGTTTACGGCCATCTAAAAGTTAAAAAGCTGTACCATCTCCTAGCGAAAACGAGGGGGTGAACCTCATTGTAGGAAAATTCCCGCTTTGAAAATGATGGTTTTAAACGGAATGGAACGCACTCAAATAGCGGGTCGCCACATATCGTGAACAGCCAATTCCGAGCACTTCTTGACCTGCCTCAAATCCCATGAGTCCGGAAAGGCATTACAAGACCACCAGAATGCTCTGCAGGCATCCACTCGTGCTTTGGAGTACTGTGGCCTGCCAGTCACCACGTGGGGCGGCATGCTAGTATTTTTCTGTTCCATCAAATTGCCGAAAAACACCCTTTCACTATGGGAACAATCTCTGGGAGATAAGACTGCCATTCCAGAGTGGCAAACAATGGGCGATTTTCTCACCAAGCGTATTCGAACGCTCGAAGCGGTTGAAAATACAACTGCACTGGCTATCTCGCTTCCCAAATCCAAACCTCCGCGAAACCCACTTCCAGTCACCCGAAAGGCAAAAGACATTTGAAGCCAAGGTGACCACAAAACCAAAGTCCTGTGATCTCTGCATGAAAGAAAATCACCCGGTGCGTCGATGTTCCCGCTTTCTTCTTATGCCAATGCCAAAGGGTGTATATAAAGAAAAAGTCGCTGTCTGAACTGTTTCGCAAAAGGGCATAAAGGTTGCTCTTTCACAAAGACGCCAGAACGGAGAATAGCCAAACGCCGGACCAAGCGCAACTCAGTTCTCACAATATTGTCCGGACATACTTTACCACTGAGGCAAGGTCTTCACGAGATAAGTTGTTAGGGAGACGTGCACATAAGAACTGCCTACCTTAATTTAACTGGTGATGAATTTCCAGTAAGAGGCAGCACAACAGTGCAAATATGCTTTTTATTAACAGTACCAAACATATGCTGCTATACAAACGCGGCAGGTACATTTCATTTTTATTCAATGAATTAAAAAGAAACAAACATTATTATCAATAAACGCACACACAAAAAGAAGCAGTAGCAGCAAGACATCAGTAATGTAGTGCCCAGTTTCTGCCGTTAATTTTATTTTTAAATTTTAATGCGACCCTAGCAAAGTGGCATCATGCGCGATCGCATGCATTGGTCACAATCTTTTCTGACGAACTTCCGCCCTGGCTAAACGCCTAAACCACGCTGCTCCTCCAGAGAAAAAATATAAAAATTTTAAATGAAATTTTCTCGGCCATCAAGCCGAATTATTAATTTAATACTAATCTGGAGCATATAGGACAACAATTATAGTGAAGTTTTGTGAATCTTATTATCGTAAGTTACTTTTTGTAGATCCTAAGCAAGGAATTTCATATTTGAATTCCGAGAATTTGCGAGGGATAATTTTTGAGACACCGTGGACTCAAAAGCTCGACACCGTGAAGGGCACAGAGACATTTCGAAAAAGTCAACAAGCTTGGAATAGCCGCCCGAATCGGATACGGGCAGATTTAACCTAACATTTTAATCCTAAGAATCATCACGACGAAGGCCTTCGACTGACCGGGTGGATGGGTAAATAAATCATGATCGTTCTGGTATTTCCCTGTTTGTATGCAAAAAAAAATCGAGTTCAGTGTCAAATAATCTGCAAATACGATATTAAAATCGCCTTTGACTGTGTGAGCGAGCCTACAGTTATTTACAATTAATATCGTAATTTAAGTTGGAGACTTCCAAATTTTAATTGACATTTCTATTTTTGAATATCTATAATTTTATATATATCCACCTTACAATTAAGATTCAACAAAACAAAACATATTGTCCCTAATTTGGCTTTTGGATGCCTGAAATGATCCAATTATTTAAGTTAATTACGGTTTACTATGAGCTAAATTTGCGTTAGGATTTTCCAGAATCTTGCGACAGGAAAATCATTGGTTGGTAGGGCTTAGACCCGAAGCTATAATAACATTATCATAGCTTCCCTTTTCGTGCGATACTAATATACTCTTTTTCTCTATCCTTCTAGTTCATCTCTTTTGGTTAAGTAATTGTGTAATATTTGTGCTCTAGGGATTTTGTTTTATTTTATGTACTACGGGTGTATTGAGTAACGCTGGTCCAAAGAACTCCCCCAAAGACTGTTTGCTGTTTCAGTAAATAATTCTCTTGCCTTAAATATAATTGAAATTTTACCTAATATTAAGTTAACATAAATACGTACGAGTTTGCACTTGTTGCACAGTACACATACATGTAGGATTGCGTGAGAACCCCTAATGGTATCAGAATGCAGATAACGATATTAATTTGATAGATATCGATAGATGGTCAATCGGAGAGGGAGAGAAGCTTGAGTTGCTGGACGAAGAGGTTGTGTTGGTCTCGTTAAATTAAAAGTGTTCAATAAGATGGTTTCTTTTTCTTTTGTTAATAATTAAATAAAAATGATAAGCTAAGATACATACATAAAAGCAAAGTGGTGTGAAGAGTATATTTTATTTTGGTCCAGTGGACTCTACATTTTGGGGGCTCGTCCGGGATAGTAACAAAGAGCGAGTGAGAGAGAAAACTTTATGAAGAAATCGCGCGTAATTGCAAGAGTGACGCCATAGTAGGGATAGTAACAAAGAGCGAGTGAGAGAGAAAACTTTATGAAGAAATCGCGCGTAATTGCAAGAGTGATGCCAACATAGGGAAACATGAGAACAACCGAGACAAAATAAAATGCGTGCTTTAATTTCACCACCGAAAGACAAGAAAGAGACGAACACATGAGAAATAACAACAAAGACGAAAAGATGAGTAACGCTTAAAAGACGACAATTTTGTTCAGAGAGGAACAAAATGAGGAAAAGCAAGAACAAAGACGAAAATATTTGAAAGACGAACAACTTCCCAAAGACGAAAATTTGTTCAGAGACGAACACGAAGAGCATCAAATAACGAAAGACGACAAATATTTGTTCAGAGAGGGACAAAACGAGGAGAAAAATTGAACTTGCTTGGATTCGGCGCTATCCAATCATTCATTCAAGCCAAGAAGTAACCTGGAGCAGAGATCGGACTAGGAGTCACACGGAGAGTGTCTGCTAATATGAGGAGTACCAGATCAAGACGAGACGACCCGATTCACCACTACATGCACAGTCAGAAGGCATCATCCATCCAACATTGTGTGTGTGTGAGTGAGAAGAAGCTAAGTTGTAAAGAAGACGACACGTAAGAAGACAACTGCGTAAGGAAGACTACACGTAAGAAGACAGCTGCGTAAAGAAGATCACGAGAAACGGACAACATAGACGTAAAATAAATAAAAGGACTACATCGCAAGTACATTTATTTTTAATACTAACAATAGTTAAAAGTTTTGAAATAAGAGAACAGACGAATTACAATTTTTGAAATAAGAAAAGATGATTTAAAAGTTGTGAAATAAGAGAACAATGAATTACAATTTTTAAAAATAAGAAAAGTTGATTTAAAAGTTTTGAATAAGAGAAAAGATGAATTACAATTTTTAAAATAAGAAAAGAGGATTTAAAATTTTGAACATAAGAAAAGAAGATTTAAAATTTTGAAAAAGAGAAATGATGTTTTAAAAGTTGTGAAATAAGAGAACAATGAATTACAATATTTAAAAATAAAGAAGATTGTAAATTTTGAAAAAGAGAAAAGTTGATTTAAAAGTTTTGAATAAGAGAAAAGATGAATTACAATTTTTAAAATAAGAAAAGAGGATTTAAAATTTTGAACATAAGAAAAGAAGATTTAAAATTTTGAAAAATAAGAAAGAAGATTTAAAATTTTTGAATTAGAGAAAGAGAAATAAGAAAAGACGAACTACGAGTTTTGGAAAATAAGTAAGAAAGAAAAATTCAACAAAGAGGAATTAGAATATTTGTAATCATATAAACTAACATCTAATTTAAACACTAATTTAAATTATTTTGTAATCAATATTTTTACACATGTTGTATAACGAGATCACCGAACTGACCGTCGCAGGGTTAAAAGAAAAGTTAAAAGAGCTGAATTTAAGTGTAAAAGGCAACAAACCTGAATTAAGAGAGAGATTAATTTCATATTTTGATTTAGACACGAACGAGGAATCCTTATATTCAGAAGCTAATACCAGTATTCAAGGCGAAGTTGAAGAAGTTGAGATAGAAGTGACAATGGCGTTCACATTAAAAGATATTCGTGATTCGTTGACAGAGTTTGATGGGAGCAACAAAAAGGATGTATTAGAATGGCTTTCAGACTTTGAGGGTACTGCTGTAACAGTACAATGGAATGATCTTCAGAAATTTATCTATGGTAGACAGCTGTTGACAGGAGCGGCTAAGTTGTTCGTAAATAGTCAAGAGGGTCTAACAAGTTGGGGTAGAATTAAGAGCGCGCTACAGGATGAGTTTACTGTTAAATTGTCGGCAAAAGAAGTTCACAAGCAATTGTAATGGTTACGTGTAAATTTAAATACTAATTATCCGACGCATATTTGAGTTTATCGCAAACTATCGAGTGCGATCAAAAATATGTGGCGAATTCATAACCGTTTATAGTAATAATGCATCTCTGCAGAAGCTTTGCAGCGTAACCGCAGCTAACTTCATAAAGGGAGGGCTTTGAGAATAGAAGGGAAAGGGTATATAAGAACCTTCCACCCACACTTCCACCTCTTTTCATTATTCTGGCTTAACGACGAATTGCTTTCGTTCCCCGAAGAATAAAGTGAACAGTTAAAATTTGTTTTGTGAAATTCACCAAATAAATAAATTCACTCGGGTTAAATAAAATATACGTAAGCCCAGCAACAAGCCAAAAAGTAAAAGGCAGCTGGAATAATTAATTTTTTTGGATGTCAATCTCGACATAGAGGCATAGGAGGCGTAAGCCTAACCTAAAGACCTCGTGGTGAACCCTAGAACCATAGGTTAATGAGCCTCTACATTATATTCATTTCACAAGGTATGTCGACTAGAAAATTTTTTTACATTCGTCTAAAATCACATTATTTGATCTAGGAAAAATTTAAATAAAATTTTGGCATAATCCGTCATAGGCCTATCACCAACACCCCATGGCCAAGACGACAATTCAACCAAACTCTACAGAAGGAGAAAATTAATTCGCTCGTGTTAAACATCAGTCAACAGTGACGTCATAGTTTGGCTAGTTTGAATGTTAGCTGTCACAAGGCGAAAAGTTGTGTGTAAAAGATTAAAGTGCAAAAGAAAAAAAAGTTTGACGACCACATATACCTACATATGTTATGCTGCTCACTCACTATTATTGTTTTCTTTTATTTGTTTTATGCATTCTACATTTTATTTGCCTTTGCCTCACATACAAACTACACTTGCAAATGATCATGAAATTTTGAATTAATTAACTTAAAATTATTAAAAGATATAAGTGCTATCAATAATCCGGTGTCGCGAATAATTTTTTTAATAACCTTGAAAAAAATTGTAACTATTTAATTGCATCAGTCTGCATCACGATTAAATGCGGGGTAAAATCTGTTCGTTTATATAGTGGACAATAATCAAAAAAAAAAAAAAAAAAGAAAAAACAAAAATTAAAGAAACAACAAAAATATGTAATACAATAGTTAATAATGAAGCGTAGATTTAAGTAAAGTAGTGGGAGAATTTATATACGGTGAAGAGAAAAAATGCCCTTGGCGAATGAAATTGTTTTTGAAGAATAAGCAAATAAGAAAAATGTATTTTGAATAGAAGTCTAAGTTCCCACAACATGATTATATAAAACCGATGAAATAGAATGTGCATTTGGGGTCCTTTAACATATCCAAATTTTTGTCTTTTGTTATTGGCCATGGACGGGAGGGTATAGATGCATAATGGCAGCCATCTAAGCCATACTAGAGCTAGACATCATATATTGGGAGGAGTTCGCGTTAGATAGCTAGTTGATTAACTTAGTGGTATTTTTTTTTGTCCTGTTATTTGCGACATTAAAAAGCCATACGTTTGTTCGTTTTTTTTTTGAGAATGCAATTCTCTCTTTTAGCTTCATTAGGGACTCTATAATAAATTATATGTAGCGAGATGTTTCGAAAACTGCAGCAACAACCCATCCCACCCGGAAGAGCTACGGTTACAAATTAGGGTCCCGATCCGCTGTAAGATCTTAATATCATGGTGTCAGTTTTTTTTGAGAGCCAACACTACCTTGCTACAGTACATAATTTTGGCGCCCAACACGTGGGACACACAGGTCAAGTTCAACGTTTATATTAGGTATAAATCGAAAGATTGAATGTAAGGATTTGGTCTTGAGTGGCTCATGATAATGTGACTCGTCAAAGGGAAGTTTTTTTTATTAATTTATTTGCACAGTGTATGGAATTTGAGCTAGTTAGCAGAAGCTGATGGTTGTCAACCAACACTTTAGTAAAAATATTTAATTAAAGAACTCAAGAACCCAAAAAAATATATATAGAGCATTTTTTTTTAGTTCGCTCAGGTTTAAAGCCTAGACGGATCACAATTAGCTCGTTTTGCCTTCAGAGTGAATTTAATTTTTTTTAATTAAAAGACGTAGTAGTCGCGCTTTGATTTATATACACATTCGGATTTCGAGTGATTGCGCATGTGATTACCATCGACCAATGTTACCGGTATAAACTAAAGTCAAAAGTTACTTTCGTTTCGCATAAGAAAAATTTTAAATTGCACTTACCCTGATTAAAAAAATTGTTAGTTAAAGATAATGTTTGAAAGGATACATACATGCACAATCTTTTGGAATCTCAAGGTAATGACTAAGCGTACACTTGTCCAAAGATGAGCATAGTTATTAGAAGACATTTCTTAACACTTTTGGAAATCAGAGAACTAGATTCAATAGATAATATATTTAAACTCCATCTATGAAAACGATAAAAAGTTCTAGAAAAAAATTATAATCTATTTCACAAATTATATTTTCTTGTTCTGTGGGAAAAATTAAAAAAAATTAAAAAAATGCCTTTACAACACAGTACAGGGGAAGTAAATAATCCCGCAAATTCTGGGGAAAATATTTGCCTGGTCTGTAGCGAAACTCAAACACAAACGCAGATCAGAGTAATTACTATTTGCAAGCATGCATTTCACAAAGCTTGTATCCTAAATTATATAAAAGAAAAAGAAGAATGTCCAGCGTGTTTTACTAAAATGCAGGAGAAGGACTTAAAGGTAATTAAAATAAACCAGCAAGGAAAAAAAGTTAGACCCGTCACCAGATCCTTTGCACGTAGCGTAAATGAAGACCCAAGAACAGAAGAGCTCATAAACGTAAACGTTATTGAAGCACAAATACACAACACAAGTCAAGCCGGCTTATTACCATTAGATGCAGGGAATAGTACGCAACATGGAGAAGTTCCGCAATCAATACCCAGACCAATTCGTCAAAGAGGTAGACCAAGTCGTCGAAGGAACACACGACGTCCCGTTAATCAGCCTTTACGTAACGAAATTAATCGAGCGGAAATGGAATCTCTTATTCAGCAGACAGTAGAAGGGGTTATTTCTTCAATAAGTAGCAACGCGGAACAAAACAGTCATATTCGACAAAACAGATCGCAGAGTAGTAGCAGAAGAACTCATTATCAATTAATAGGCACAAATAAAGTGGCTGAGGTGATTCAGAAGTGGGGAATCCATTTTGATGGATCTTCTAACGGGTTACCCGTGGAAGAATTTCTATATAGAGCAAAAACGTTGACTCGAGAACATTTAGGAGATTTTGAAGCTTTATGTCGGAATATACACATTGTTTTGATTGGCAAAGCTAAAGATTGGTATTGGCGATACCATAAGGGAATTGACCATCTTACCTGGTCAGAGTTTTGTTTAGCGACACGCTATCAATATAAAGACAGTCGGTCCAATTATGAAATAAGGGAACAAATAAGAGCTCGCAAACAGAAACCTGGAGAAACTTTCGAAGGTTTTTACGAAGCAATATGTCAATTAATGGATCGATTACCTACAAGATTAGAATTAGTAGAAATTGTACAAGGTAATTTATTAGCTGATCTAAAGGATCGACTACTTTTCGAGGAAATACGGTCAATCAGTCACCTACGTCATCTGGTACAAAAGAGAGAATTTTCTTAAAGAATCGAGTCGTATCAAGTTTTCAAATACACGAGGAAAAGAGATAGGATCACACCGAGTATATGCATTAGAGGAAGTAGAAGAAGAAGCAAGCACAATTGATGGTCATTCTCAAGTAGCAGCTTTGCAGAAAAACACTGAGAAGTTATCTTGTTGGAACTGTTGTACCCAAGGCCATAAGTGGGAAGATTGTTTAGAAGAGAGAAGAATATTTTTGTTACGGGTGCGGTACGCCTAACATTTATAAGCCCAATTGTGTGAACTGCAAGAAGCGTTCGGAAAACCGGCAATGAGGGGCATCCCAGTCAGTGAGGCTGTCCCACAACCAATAGAAACCAAAAAACCAAGCCTATCCGATTATTTAAATCAATCTAAAACAGATAGTCAAATAGAGAATAGCTCACATGTTAATCATAACCTTAGGTTTTTGCCTTATCACGAAAAATGGAAAAACTATCTAGAAATTAAGAACAGAATTTTTAAAGCACCGAAAAATAGAATAAAAAGAAATACACACCGAAGGAGGAAGTTTTTTAAAAATATAAGAGCTAAAAGTAAGATACTTATATCTACAATATTCCAAGACAAAACTGATATGCGTAGTTATGCACAAGTCTCCTTTTTACAATTTTCTGAATTGGGTTTGTTAGACACTGGTGCAAATGTAGTTGCGTGGGTGCTGATTTAGCCCAGCAAGAATGGTCCAAATATAAACAATTTAAAAGCATGGTTCCAAGGTGAAAACAGCTGATGGAAAGCAGCATAAGGTTTTAGGGTTTATGCCAGTAAAGCTCCAATATAAGGACCAAGAGAAAGATATGGAATTATATGTTATACCTTCTATTAAGCAACGTCTGATACTAGGCATAGATTTTTGGAGAATTTTTAGTCTAGCTCCAGGAATTATAAGTTCAGTAGAACGCGTATCTGAGTTTCAATTAGATACAGAAACAGAAACATGTCCGTTAACTGAAAAAGAGTTGCAACAATTAGAGATAGTCAAGGAGTTTTTTCCTAACTTTGAAAAACAGGGCCTTGGTCGCACGTCTTTGCTAGAACACCACATTGATGTAGGGGACGCCAAACCAGTAAAGCAGAGATATTATCCGGTAAGTCCTGCAGTAGAAAAGCTTTTATACCAAGAAGTAGATAGAATGATAAGCCTAGGAGTAATAGAACCATCTCAAAGCGCTTGGAGCTCTTTAATGAGAATGGTAGTGAAGCCTAACAAAGTGAGGTTATGCCTGGACGCGCGAAAGGTGAATGAAGGAACTCACAAAGATGCATACCCATTGCAAAGCATTGAGGGTATATTTGCTAGATTACCGAAAGCAAATATCATTTCAAAACTAGATTTAAAAGACGCTTATTGGCAGATATGTCTAACAGAGCAATCAAAGGCGTTAACAGCATTCACAATTCCGGGAAGGCCATTGTATCAGTTTACAGTTATGCCTTTTGGACTCTGTAATGCCGCCGCAACCATGTGTCGCCTGATGGACGAAATTATTTAACCAGAGTTACGTCATTGTGCTTTTGGTTATCTTGATGACCTATGCATTGTAACATCAGATTTTCAGTCTCATTTAGCAGTACTGGTAAGAATAGCAGAACAATTTCGTAAAGCCAATTTGACGCTTAACTTGGCCAAGAGCCAATTTTGTGTGACAAAAATAAATTATTTGGGCTATGTAATAGGTAGCGGAGGAATTTCCACATATCCTGCTAAGATTTCCTGTATTTTAAATTGGCCAACGCCGAAGAGTTTGAAGCAAGTTCGTGGGTTTTTAGGAAATTGCGGTTGGTACCGAAGGTTTATAAGAAATTTTGCAGAAATTAGCTGCCCGATTACTGATATACTGGCTACAAAAAAAACATTTACGTGGACTTTAGAGGCACAGAAAGCAATGGATAAACTTAAATCTCTTTTAACCACGGCTCCGGTATTAGCAAATCCAAATTTCGATCAGAAATTTTTCGTGCATTGTGATGCGTGCGATAAAGGGGTTGGAGCAGTTTTAGTTCAGTTGTCCGATAATCAAGAAGAAAAACCTATAGCACACATGTCTAAGAAACTAAGCAAGGCGCAAAGAAATTATAGCGTAACAGAACGTGAATGTTTAGCGGTCATTCTAGCCATAGAAAAGTTTCGATGTTATTTGGAGTTACAGGAGTTCGAAGTTGTAACGGATCACTCCAGTTTATTATGGCTAATGAGACAACAAAACGTATCAGGTCGATTAGCCAGATGGATATTACGTTTACAAGCGTTTAAGTTTACGATTTCACACCGAAAAGGAAAAGATCATATAGTTCCAGATGCTTTGTCAAGAATTTGGGAAGCAGATACAGAATCTCTGGAAAAGATGGAACCAATAATAGATTTGGAATCATCAGCTTTTTAGATAAGGAATATTTAGAACTCAAACAAAGGGTTTGTGAGAATTTAGAAAAATTCCCAGACTTACAAGTGAAGGACAAATTTGTATATATTCGAACCGAACATTCATGTGGAAGCGAAGAAGATAATTCACACTGCTGGAAATTATGGGTACCGGAGAAATTAAGATTAATAGCAATAGAACAAGCTCATGATAATATGTTATCGTCACATGGAGGTGTTCAAAAAACTATAGAGCGATTAAGATAAAAATTTATTTTGGCCAGGATTATCCAAACAGGTTCGAGAATACATAAGCACTTGCGTCACCTGTAAAGAAACGAAAGCTCCCAACAAAATATTAAGACCTCCAATGGGAGTACAAAGTGTTTCAGTCAGACCGTTTCAAAAATTGTATATTGACTTACTAGGACCATAACCGCGAAGTAAATCAGGACATATTGGTTTGCTTATAGTTCTTGACCATTTTAGCAGATACCATTGGCCCAATGAAAAAATTTACATCAAATTTGATTCAGGAATTTCTAGAAAAGCAAATCTTTCACTGTTATGGAGTACCAGAAATTATTATCAGCGACAATGGATCCCAGTTCAAGGCGGTTGCCTTTGAAGCCTTTCTATCTAAATACGCAATCGCTCTTGTCCGCGGTGCGCTCATATTTAAAACAGGATCAACGAGAATGGGATAAATATTTAACAAATATATCTTGTGCTCTTAGGTCAGCACTTCATCAGTCTCTAGGATGTTCACCATACAAGGCTCTATTTGGATTCAATATGATTAGTCATGGCGACAAATATAAACTTTTGAGAAATTTACAATTGTTGGACGAATCCATACCCTTTAGTAGAACAGATACTAGTTTACCTTGATTCGTAAGGATATCCTAGACAATAGTAAAAAAGCATACGAATATAATGTAAGGCAATACAATTTAAGATCCAGTCCCGTTTCATTTAAGGTCGGCCAAGAAGTTTTTAAAAGAAATTTTAACTTGAGCAATTTTAGTCAGAACTATAATAAGAAATTAGGACCTCAGTTCTCGCAATGTCGAGTTAAGAAGAAATTGGGAAATGCGTATTATTTATTGGAAACTTTGCAGGGGAAAGAAATTGGAACTTATCGTGCGAAGGACATTCGACCTTAAAATTCCAGGTAATCTTCCTCCTGGTAGTCGTCAGAATTACCTGTGTTTGTAATGGTTGCGTGTAAATTTAAATACTAATTATCCGACGCATATTTGAGTTTATCGCAAACTGTCGAGTGCGATCAAAAATATGTGGCGAATTCATAACCGTTTATAGTAATAATGCATTTCTGCAGAAGCTTTGCTGCGTAACCGCAGCTAACTTCATAAAGGGAGGGCTTTGAGAATAGAAGGGAAAGGGTATATAAGAACCTTCCACCCACGCTTCCACCTCTTTTCATTATTGTGGCTTAACGACGAATTGGTTTCGTTCCCCGAAGAATAAATTGAACAGTTAAAATTTGTTTTGTGAAATTCACCAAATAAATAAATTCACTCGGGTTAAATAAAATATACGTAAGCCCAGCAACAAGCCAAAAGTAAAAGGCAGCTGGAATAATTAAATTTTTTGGATGTCAATCTCGACATAGAGGCATAGGAGGCGTAAGCCTAACCTAAAGACCTCGTGGTGAACCCTAGAACCATAGGTTAATGAGCCTCTACATTATATTCATTTCACAAGGTATGTCGACTAGAAAATTTTTTTACATTCGTCTAAAATCACATTATTTGATCTAGGAAAAATTTAAATAAAATTTTGGCATAATCCGTCATAGGCCTATCACCAACACCCTATGGCCAAGACGACAATTTAACCAAACTCTACAGAAGGAGAAAATTAATTCGCTCGTGTTAAACATCAGTCAACAGTGACGTCATAGTTTGGCCAGTTTGAATGTTAGCTGTCACAAGGCGAAAAGTTGTGTGTAAAAGGAGAGAAAATTATAAAGTGGTCATACAGAAAATTTTTGTTTGTAAATGAACATACTCAGTTACAAAAATTGTTGGAAAAAAAAAAATATTAATTTTAGTTGTCGGGGTTGTAAACGAAAAAAAATTGTAATGACAGAAGAAACGAAAATTTTTATCGAAATTAAAAGTGTCAATTCTATAACGGAAAGAAAGATACCCTTTTTCAGCGCACCTATGTTAGAGTCAATTTTTTTATTGTGAGTTTGTGTGTCGGTATTAAGCATTTAAAACACTAATAGAATCGTATAATTCGGTAAAACCAAACCATAAAAAGTATATTTAAAAACATCAAAAACCAACACATGATCCAGCTGCTGAAGGCCTTCATCGGTGGACTTTCCAAAATGTAAGTGTATTCTTTTTATTACTTTTACCTTTTTACCGCTAGAGCGCATAACATATGGTGATTAAGATTAAAGTGCAAAAGAAAAAAAGGTTTGACGACCACATATACCTATGTTATGCTGCTCACTCACTATTATTGTTTTCTTTTATTTGTTTTATGCATTCTACATTTTATTTGCCTTTGCCTCACATACAAACTACACTTGCAAATGATCATGAAATTTTGAATTAATTAACTTAAAATTATTAAAAGATATAAGTGCTATCAATAATCCGGTGTCGCGATTAATTTTATTAATAACCTTGAAAAAAATTGTAACTATTTAATTGCATCAGTCTGCATCACGATTAAATGCGGGGTAAAATCTGTTCGTTTATATAGTTGACAATAATCAAAAAAAAAAAAAGAAAAAAACAAAAATTAAAGAAACAACAAAAATATGTAATACAATAGTTAATAATGAAGCGTAGATTTAAGTAAAGTAGTGGGAGAATTTATATACGGTGAAGAGAAAAAATGCCCTTGGCGAATGAAATTGTTTTTGAAGAATAAGCAAATAAGAAAAATGTATTTTGAATAGAAGTCTAAGTTCCCACAACATGATTATATAAAACCGATGAAATAGAATGTGCATTTGGGGTCCTTTAACATATCCAAATTTTTGTCTTTTGTTATTGGCCATGGACGGGAGGGTATAGATGCATAATGGCAGCCATCTAAGCCATACTAGAGCTAGACATCATGTATTGGGAGGAGTTCGCGTTAGATAGCTAGTTGATTAACCTAGTGGTATTTTTTTTTGTCCTGTTATTTGCGACATTAAAAAGCCATACGTTTGTTCGTTTTTTTTTTTTGAGAATGCAATTCTCTCTTTTAGCTTCATTAGGGACTCTATAATAAATTATATGTAGCGAGATGTTTCGAAAACTGCAGCAACAACCCATCCCACCCGGAAGAGCTACGGTTACAATTAGGGTCCCGATCCGCTGTAAGATCTTAATATAATGGTGTCAGTTTTTTTTGAGAGCCAACACTACCCTGCTACAGTACACAATTAGAGAGTAGAAAGAAGAAATACAACGAGAGTTGAGTACTTTTATCTAATGAAGAGTATAGCCAAAAGAGGCAGCTTAGATGAGGAAAGCATTGTCGAATACATCATTGAGGGTATCCCTGACTCTTAAATGAATAAAAGCGTTCTTTACCAAGCGAGAGATTTGAAGGAATTACGAGAGAAACTAACGATGTACGAGAAATATGCTTCCAACCAAGAGTCTAAAACAAAACCACGATTTGAGAAGCTGCAATCGAGGAATACTTTGGAGGATTTCAAATGCTTTAAATGTGGAGGAAAGAATCACGTCGCTAAGAATTGTAAAGACAATTTCAAATGTTTTAAATGTAATCAGATGGGCCACAAAGCTAATCAGTGTGAGGCAAGGAAAACAAAAGAAACTAAGAAGGATAATACAAATTATCAACAAATGACACTTAAGTTTAATCGTTCTTTTAAGGACGTTCCAATAGGCAATGGAGTATTATCTGCTCTGTTTGATTCGGGCAGTGATCTTTCCATCATTAGCGAGAGCACTTATAAGGAAATAAACCCGGTTAACTTAAACCGTGAATGCAAGGAGGTAATTGGCGTAGGAGGGAAAAAAAATTGGTACACTGCGGTTTTTCAATATCAAAACAGAGTTAGATGGCAACGCTGTAGAAATAGACTTTCATGTTGTTCGGGATAAAGACACATTGTATAAAGGAGTGATCGGTAATGATGTTCTGGAGAACTTGAATGTTACTATTGGAAGAAAACGAATCGTGTTCCACAAAGAAGACGAAATACCAAAGCCAATAAGCCGAGAAGTGCAAACTAAGACAAACATTTCTGAATTGCAGACAACGTTTGAGAGAATTATGACAATGACCTTGGATGAAGTCGCTCCACTGGAAATTGATCTCATCCATTTAGACGAAGGTATAAAATCAGATATATTAGAAATGTTGAAGTCATATAAACCGGTAAAGCCTACTATTTCGCCAGTGGAAATGAAGATTGTGGTAACAGATGATATTCCAATTTCTCAAAGGCCAAGACGTTTACCATATCAGGATCAAGTGATAGTGAATCAGCAGATAAAGGAATGGATGGAGGCTGGAATCGTTCGTCAAAGCTTTTCCGAGTATTCATCTCCTGTGGTGCTAGTTTCAAAAAAAGATGGCAAGAAAAGATTATGCTGTGATTACAGGAAGCTGAATCAGAAAATAATAAAAGACAATTTTCCGACAGCATTATTTGACGACGTTTTGCATAAACTGCAGAGAGGAAAGGTGTTTACAACCCTCGATTTATGCAATGGATTCTTCCACGTTCCCGTAGACGAAAGCTCACGGAAGTTTACATCGTTTGTTACTCCAAACGGCCAGTTCGAGTTTAATTTCGTGCCATTTGGGATAACCAATTCGCCAGCTGCATATTTTACAGTCTTAAGGCAGTCTTAAGGCCACTTATCGATGAAGGGATTGTTATTTTGTACATGGATGACATTATCATACCATCAGGTGATGAGGAAGATGGATTAAATAAGGTGGATTACAAAGGTTCTTAGGTTACTTCGTATTTTCGCCGATTCGTGAAAGACTTTGCAACAATCGCTAGGCCGTTGACGAATATGATGAAAAAAGATGTACCATTCATGATGAATGAAGAAGCACTTGCATCCGTTAGACAGTTAAAAGTATGTTTGTCAAATCCGCCAGTATTACGTTTGTTTGATCCGATGGGTATTACCGAAGTTCACTGTGACGCTAGTATGTATGGTTATGGCGCTATGTTACTACAATTTAATTCTGAAGACCAGAATTTTTATCCTGTGGAGTACATGAGTCGTAAGACTACACCAGCAGAGGAGAAGTATCACTCATATGAGTTGGAAGTACTCGCCATAATTCAGGCTTTGTCAAAGTGGAGGGTTTACGTACTTGGGAAGAAGATTGTAATGCATTCGCAATGACGATTAAAAAAAAGAAGTGCCTTTAAGAGTGGCTCGATGGGCGATATTTCTACAAGATTTCGACTTCGAGATCGAACATCGATCTGGAACTAAAATGAAACACGTGGATGCGTTAAGCAGAATTCATTGCTTATTGCTCGAAAATTCTCTGAGACACAAGATACAACAGGCTCAGCTTTTGGATGAATGGATTAATGCGGTTAGAAAGGTATTGGAAAACGGGACATATGACGACTTTTATTTGCAGTACGATATTTTACACAAAGACTCGATTAAAGAACTTATGTTTATACCGTCGGCAATGGAAAGAGAAATCATAACTATGGCGCACCGCCAGGGGCATTTTGGAATTAAGAAGACCATAGATGTCCTAGGAAAAGATTATTATATATCAAACGTTATATCCCACTAAGAGCACAGGATCTGAAGAAGTTGTTGATCGTCTGCAGAGACAATCGGAAGTAACACGAAACGTTTTATAACTGACAGAGGAACTGCTTTCACTTCCAACATGTTTAAAGAAAAGGTATAAAAATGATAAGCTAAGATACATACATAAAAGCAAGGTGGTGTGAAGAGTATATTTTATTTTGGTCCAGTGGACTCAGCCTTTCTACATACATATTTTGGTCTGGATAATACTAAAAAGCATGCGTAGGCATAGATTTAGTAATTAAACATTGTTCAAGCTCACTGTGCAAGACACAGTTGAGATAATTTTTCTCTCTTCTAAAAAAGAACAACAAAACTTTTGATTTACGATATAATAAAAAAAAAATTAATCCATAAACATTGTTAATAATTTTCTTAATAATTTAAAACAGGTCTAAACGAAGAAAAAGAAAAAAAAAATTTTTTTAATTAATATGGGTTTTGAGGATTTCAAAATAGCTCACCCACCGCCTAATGTCGTCAACACTGTGAAAATAATAGATCATAGGGAAAATTTAGAACATATAGGGATACTATTATATGCGATGCATATTAAAGTAATCAAGAAAAGATATCAGAGTACAGCAGACGGTCTAAACACAGTTTGAAATGGGTCGAGTAGAACTAAAATATCTGAAGAAATATGTTCCGTTTCTAGACTTCCTCATTGTCAGAGGAAAATAACCCAATCTTCATTCGTTGAATTCAAATTATGAACTGGTTTTATTTACAAAAGTACGGAGTTTATATGGGGAATTGTAGACTCTAGGAGGTAACAATTGTTCTTAGGAGATCTTATTCTAGGACGACTCACACCCACGTATTCGGGGGTTGAAAAATAATTATTATTTTGGGCACGACGTCGGCCATCCTTGACATTCGTTGTGATCGTTTGGGTTATGTAACGTACAAAGCCTTAACGTAGCCGATGGGCAGCAAAAATTATTGTATCTAATTAGAATGTGCCCCATGGTTGGGCGGAAAAAATTTCTGTAACTAAATATTTATAACCACGACACCACAAAGGCTTACCAACCATTGCAGTCGGCAACTATACGTTATTGTGTGAGGCCTATCTTGGTGTTAACACGATTCATCTGCGGGACTCTTAATGCGGCTAGCAAGACAATCGGCTGGGGTGGTTCTTTGATGAATGTGTTTCACCCACTCACACGTCAGCAACTTTAAATAAAGTCCCTGTGCTGAAACTCGAAATAGAATAGAGAGAAAAGAATAGAAGAAAATAGTCCTAGTGTTGGCTGTATAGGTGTATTTACAGCCGCGCTCTCTACCCACCCTACCATGATTTTCCTTTCAGCGCTAGGGGAAAATCCCAGAACAAACATCCTTATTCACATTAGATTGCCCAAAAAGAAAGTTCAGAAAATTACCTCATTATAAAAATCATTATTATTCACTTAAATTAATGTATTCTCACAATCATTCATTTCTTAGAATCTAATGTTTTATGTAGTATTCTGAGAACAAAGTTAACTCACATTAAAAAAAACCAAAACCATTCCATAATATATATATAAGAAAATTTACAACTTCATAAATGATATAAATTAATTTGTAATTACTAAAAAAATATATAGCTCGAAACTTTAACGCATATCGATTTATATTCAAAGATAATTAAATCAATATCAAAAAAAAATATTCTAAATACTCGGCATAATTTCATGAACATTAACTTCTCTTTTTTTTCTTTTAAACTTCGACCCACTGTGCAAAAGCAAAACGCAACGCTTACATATGCAGCGTATAAAAATTAACCGTTCAATTTTTTTTTCAACTCTTCACATACAAAATGTTTCAATAAAACAATTATGCATATTTAATCACTCTTGCCTTTTTCTCTTTTGATACTTTTCACTTTTCAGTTCATTTTCTTTTTTTCTTTTCTTTACGCATGATTTTATTTGAAACACATTAGAAGTATATAAAAATATATAGAGGGGCAAACGGAGTGGAGATAAGCAACGACAATTGTTAACGTCTCCGACTTCGCTTTATATTTTGGTAACAAAAAAATGTAGTAAAAAAAACTCACCCTTGTAGCGTCCGACGAAGGCCTTCGAGGAATTGCTGTAGAGGCTATAGATTTAATTTAATTTTTTTTTGTATTAATTATGTTCACATTTTTTTGTTTCGTTACCAAGTAAAGCAATTGCTCATGCTTGTTTTTTTTTCAAATTTTTTTTCTTTTATATTTTCACTTTCTTCTTCCTCTGTTATAGATTTTTTTTTGACCTTTCAATTTTGCATTAGATTTCATTTTTTCCATTTTTTTGTTTCTGCTCCTTTTTTTTCATTTTTAGTGTATGTTACCTCGCGACTAAAAAAAAAACAATTTTGGTTTTGCACAATGTGGCTCGAAATGTTGCTTTGCGTTTTCTTCTTTGTATACTTTTTTTTTCACTTGCTTCACTCCTTTTCCTTTTTTTTTTTTTTCTCTTATTACCAATTATTACTTGTACACCAACTTATTCTAGCTTTCGATTCTAGTATATAACCTAGGTTTAAACAAAAGAAGAAGTTAAATATTTTCGTTTTCACTATGGCTTTCTGGCTTAAACCCTTTTTTACTTGATTTTCACTTTTTAACTCGGATACAATTTATTCTTTGGGCTGCGTGTTTTCGCTGTTTTCACTTTTCACCGCTTGCCGCGTGTCGTATCGAAATCTGACTGATCAGATGGTCGCCAATGTAATTGTTTCGTCTCTTTGGTGAATAACTTCTTCGCTGCTTGCACTATCCAACATAAATGTCTTGGACTTCTGGCTTTGGAAAATTTGTCACCAAAATTGGGGCTTTACGTTTGCCTTCTGCTTAATCAAAGCAATACATTTTAATTTCCTTTTTTCTTTTCCATCATGAATGAACATACCGAGACTTTGAAAATTCAAGAAGTATATCTTGAAATAGAGAACACCAACATCAATGGTTTCTTTTTTTATTTCCGATTCAAGCCCATGAAGATGGCTTGTATTTATTCGGATTTAAAATTTACTTGGGTTATTTTAACCACAAAAAAAATGAAATATTAATTTTTTTTTCACTTCCTGCAAGACTGTTCCACTCGGTTGCCAATTTGAAAAGAATTTATCAAGATAGTTCGCCTATGCTCTATGCCTAGCTTTGATCTTCGTTTAGACCCGAAGTCAATTGTCAAAGTGACATTATCCGCTATTGGCATAATGGGAAAAAGAAATGTACCTCTGTGGTGAACTTTCTTTCTGCAATCAAGCAGTGCATTCGCGGGTCTTTTAAATGCTGCCTTCCTTTCTTTTTTACTTTTTTTTTTTTTTCTTTTGAGCTGCAAGTTTTACTCAAGGCACCTCCACAACCACAGACGAATTCTAGAGTTTTCTCGGGGAATTAGTCTGGAAACCTCATTGTTTAATATCTTTGGCATGATATGTTCCTTGTAATTTTCCTTGGAGGTCTTCTAAAACATAATAACAATTCCCTAAACATTCCCTGACTCTAGATTTCACCCATTGAGGATTGAATTTCGCATTCGTATTTTTCTGAAAATTACTCTGGCTGAAGTTTCTTCTGAATACTTCTTGCCTTATCCTAAAATGAATTTGCCGAGTGCACAAGTTATACTGCTTGGCGTTTTTATCTGCTGCTGATGCAATTTGCTGTTTTATTTCTTTTCTCAACAACTGCAATTGATCGTCTTTCCTAAGGGGATTAAGTGATTCATCTAATAAATTGAACTTACTTAGTAGACTATAATGAGACCCATGTGTAATCATATCAAAGCCAAAAACTGCATGATATGGAGAACAATTAATGCTCACATGATGACCATTCCGCAGAGCACAACTAATAGCTGGAATATGTTCATCCCACTCTCTATGATCATCGTTAAGATAAGCTCTAATCGCTGCTATGATTGATCGATTCACCCGTTCTGAGGCATTGGCTTGAGGTGAATACAACGCTGTATATACATGCTTAATACCAAGCTTCGTTAGCCACGCGTTAAATTCGACCGCTTTGAATTGTGCTCCGTTATCGCTCACTAGGATTTCCGGAATACCAAACATAAAGAAAATATGATCCTGAAGAAACTCCTGTATTAAACGAGATGTCAACTTCTTCAACGGACAAAGCCAATGAAATTTGGAAAAGTGATCCAAAACTATTACCAACCCAATATGCCCTCGCTTACTGCGTGGATATGGACCGAGCAGGTCTATGTATAACCTTTGAAAAGGACGCATTGAAACTGCTGGCTTTCCCAACGGCGGTTTTAAAATGTAATTCGGGGCTTTGGTAGACTTGCAAATATCACAGTTACGTACATAATCCCTCACTTGTGACACCATGCCTGGCCAATAAAAAAAATCTCCTTATTAATTCTAGGGTCTTAGCCATTCCTCCATGTGCTGATATAACACTATTATGAGCACTGCCTATGACTTCAGTCGTCAAACCAGATGGAATCCACAGTTTCCATCTCGATTCTTGATTTTCTAAATTTCCATCATCATGTTCAGTTCGTATATAGACAAAACCATCTTCTACTCGTATATCTGGATACTCTCCCAGACTCTCTAAAAATTTTTTTTTCAAATTTTGATATTCACTATCACCAAAACAGTTGGAATTTAAATCAACACCAAGATAAACTTCTTCTAGTGCACTTATTTCATCTGAAAACATTCTCGAAAGCGCATCGTGAACTTGTAACTTTGCAATTTCATGGCCCATCTAGCCAACCGTCCCTTCAAATTAGGTTGCTTCATCAGCCACAAAAGGCTCGCATGATCCGTAATCAATTCAAACTCCTGCATCTCAATATAGCATCTAAACCTGTCGATTGCTTCTAATGCTTTCTTCTTCTCCTTCATATGACATTTGAACTAACGTAGCGCCTATGCCGACATCGCTCGCATCGCAATGCACATAGAACTTCCGTTCAAAGTTCGGGTTCTGCAAAACTGGAGCTGAAGGCAACGCAGACTTAAGCTTTTCAAAGGATTTCTGCGCTTGCTCGTTCCAGACAAATTTCTTTTTCGACGACAGAAGCTCGGTGATTTAAAAACTAATATCTGAAAAGTTAGGTATAAATCGTCTATACCATCCGACTACTCCCATAAACGCTCTTACTTGTTTAACTGTTTTCGGAATTGGCCATGACTGAATCGCGTCTGTTTTTGATGTGTCAGTTGAAATTCCTCCATTGCCTACTATATATCCTAAAAATGCAACTTTTGTGACACAAAATTTGCTCTTTGCCACATTTAAAGTCACATTCGCCATTCGAAATTGCTCAGCTAGCTTGGCTAACACAATAAGATGTTCCTCAAAGCTTTCTGATACTACACATAAATCGTCTAAGTATCCAAAAGTACAATATTTTAATTCAGGTGGTATTATTTCATCCATTAGTCTACACATTGTTTGCGCGGCATTACACAAACCAAATGGCATAACCACAAAATGATACAATGGACGACCGGGTACTGTAAATGCTGTGATTGCTTTTGATTCCTCACTCAAACCTATTTGCCAAAAAGCATCCTTCAAATCTATCTTGGAGATGAAACTGGGTAAAATCGCTGTTTAATCGGGGTGGCATTGCCTACCTCTATATGATGTTGCAGAAGCTTTGTTTTTCCGAGACCTTGCCTTTCAAAGTCTGGAAATAGACTAATGATTCCGCCTAAACGTTTTTCTTCTTCTGCTGTCAGCAGAAACTTTTCCTCACCGTCTTTCTCTGTTAATCTAGGCACGTTGCTATTTGAAGTTTCAATCGAGGAAATTACACCCGGGGCCAATTTGAAAGCTTTCCAAAAATCTGTTCCTAATACTACCCTATGCTTAATCGAAGGGATTATAAAGAAATTAATGTCCTTCATCTGCTCCCTATATTTTACGTTCAGTTGTATGGATCCAATAACTGTTTGTGGCTGTCCATCAGCCGTTTTTACTGACGAATTAATTTTGCGAAATTTTGAATTGTGCGACCAGTCTATTTTAGCCAGGTCTGCTCCAATGCAACTAATATTTGCCCCTGTGTCTAATAAGCCTAATTCTAAAAATTGTAAAAATGAAATTGAAGCATAAAATCGGCCATCTACGGCTTCATTAATTACTGAACAAATTAACCTTCTTTTGGTATTTCGTACAGCTTTCCAAAAGTTACGCATACGCAAGGTTGAGCGCTTTGGTGCTCTCTTGACGCATGCGACATTACTATCATCAGAAAATATTCTTTCGCGGACTCTGCATATTCTTTTAAACGTATGTGGTATGGTTTAACTGGATGTAACTTAATATTCTTTCTATTTGTTTGTAACTCCGAAATGTTTTCTTGCTTTTCTTGTTCAGTGTAATTACGATTTAATCTTTTGTGAGCAACATTTATTAAGGGTCCGTCCGCTTGTTGCCATACGTTGGTCCCTTCCGATAGTTTTCCGTCCTATTTGAACATTTTATACACTGCGGCTTGTATACTCCTTTTGTTCCGCAGCCGTAACAAAAGATAATCCGATCTTCTAGGCACATGTCCCAGCGATGTCCTTCTACGTCACAATTCCAACAAACCAAAGAATTCGCCACTCGCTGAACTGCATCTACCTCTTTCACCGACAACTCGTCTTCTGACTGTTCTGTGGCGTCTAGTACTGCAGCTACGGATTTGTAAACGGGTTTAGAAAAATTTACACTCTTGATCGGACGCTTAATTAGTGTCTCTCCCAATAGATTTTCTCTTCTTTGTACTAACTGTCGTAGATGTGACACCGAAACAACTGATATATATAACAATGCTTCACGCACTTCCGGTATCAGGTTACGCTGCAACTGCTGCACTAGTCTATCCTCTTCCAATGGAACCGAAAGCCTACTAACAATGGATATTACATCCTCATAAAAATTATCAAATGATTCTCCAATCTTTTGCTTCCTACTTCTTATTTCTTCAAAAATTAAATCATCATCCTTGTTATCACGATATTGTCTTTTGAGTTTGTCACAAAAATCTGTCCATTCTACTAGCGCGATCTCTTTACGGTATCTCCAATACCAATCTCGGGCTTTTCCAGTTAGGAGAATATGTAGGTTCTTAAAGACTACTGAAAAGTCTCCATCTAAACTATCCATAGTTTATGCACGCACTCTGTACAAGAATTCTTGCACGGTACTGCCTTTTTGTGATCCCTCGAACTTTAAACCCCAACTCTGGATAATCTGTGTAACCTTTTCGCTCCTAATACTTGATGTAGAAATCGGCGAATTTCTGGGTGAAGATTGTGCTCTAGCCTGCGTATTTAATTCTTGTATGCTGGCTGCTGCTTCATTCGTATGCAAACTTTCAAACTTCTGATTTATAAGATTCTCTATTCTTTCAAACAATCTTTCGTAGTCGACCGCTGGTGCCGATGTACTAGCTGTGGCGTTGACTCTTGTCTGATGTCTCGCAAAATTTTCTGGTTGAGCGCGTTGTACTCTTCGCTTAGGAGGTCTTCCCTGTCATTTCGCTGTTCGTAGTGGTTCTACCTCTTCTGATGAATTCATCACCGTATTTTGCGGACTATTGTCATCAGGTATGGCTGACTGTTCTGGACCAGATAAAAGGTGTGCTTGCCTCTGCTGTCGCGTATTATGGACTTTAGGAACTGCTCCTCGTTTTTGACTGGCTGATAACTAAGTTCTAACTTGTACATCTCTAAGGTGGCATAAAGACTTGCATACCGGACACTCTTGCATACCGGACACTCTTGATTTGTCGAAACATAAGTAATTATACAATTTCTATGAAATGAGTGCATACACTTTGTCGTTGCCCTTTCGTGTACGTCTGAAATAACTTGTGAACAAATGCTACACACTTGTGATGAGGATGATCGTGGTGCCTCCTCGTACTCTCTATCACTGTGTATTACTGACATTTTTAAATATTCGATAGCGTTATCAATTCAACCAAATGTTAATCAAATTCTTATTTATTTTTTTTTTTTCTTGAATAATAATTTTGAATAATTTTTCTTTTCGGGTTACTCTAAGTGAATTCAGGTGTAATAATTTACTTTATCACTAGGGACTACTCTTGAAATCTGCGTTAGGGATGCTATTTTCTTAGCAACAGGAAATAGAAATTTACATAAGTACACTCATATTTTGGGTAGTGTCTTTCTTTTTAAGCGGTTGGGTTAGGGTCACTTGACTCTACATCCCATAGTTCCTGTTCTCAAAAAAAATCATCTTCCCTCTTTTATTTGAGTTGCACCTACATAAATGAATTTAAAAAGGGATTCGTTACCTGTCTTAATATAGTCTCTTGCTATGCCAATTATGATCTGGGGTTGGCTGATTAAACCATTAATGTTCTCACCAATGTCCTGACCACTCACAATTAAGCTGCTACGGGCTATACTAAAAGGGATAACAAAACTAGACTGACTAGTCTATGTACTCTCTACAATAATACTAGCGGTTGCATTATCCTTGGATGATGTTTCAGCCATTTGTCACAATCATAATTCCAGGTAATACGTATTCTATTAAAGCAAGAGGTACAGAGTCTAGGCTACTATCAAGCCTTCGTCTACTCAACACTTTTCAAACCAGAGTCTAGCTCTCGGTCTCATGCCAAAAGTTAGTAGTTTCTACTGTTTTGACAGTTATTGTTTGCCTTGGGTTCATTTTGACAGTTAGCTTTAAAATATTCGGAACAATTAGTAACCTAGTTGAATATCCGGACCAGATCTCTGGGCATCGCCGGAGACGGTAATTCCAATAATAGTTAACTTAACGATTTTAATTGTTAGTATAGAATAAAAGATTAGAATGCACAAAGAAATTAAAACAAGGAAAAGGGGTCAATCTACCAAATGAATTATCTACCTGAGAAAACCTTAAGGAGATAATTATCAAATTAGAATCGGGCCCCTCATTTGGGCGCCAAAAATTACTGTAACGTACAAAGCCTTAACGTAGCCGATGGGCAGCAAAAATTATTGTATCTAATTAGAATGTGCCCCATGGTTGGGCGGAAAAAATTTCTGTAACTAAATATTTATAACCACGACACCACAAAGGCTTACCAACCATTGCAGTCGGCAACTATACGTTATTGTGTGAGGCCTATCTTGGTGTTAACACGATTCATCTGCGGGACTCTTAATGCGGCTAGCAAGACAATGGGCTGGGGTGGTTCTTTGATGAATGTGTTTCACCCACTCACACGTCAGCAACTTTAAATAAAGTCCCTGTGCTGAAACTCGAAATAGAATATAGAGAAAAGAATAGAAGAAAATAGTCCTAGTGTTGGCTGTATAGGTGTATTTACAGCCGCGCTCTCTACCCACCCTACCATGATTTTCCTTTCAGCGCTAGGGGAAAATCCCAGAACAAACATCCTTATTCACATTAGATTGCCCAAAAAGAAAGTTCAGAAAATTACCTCATTATAAAAATCATTATTATTCACTTAAATTAATGTATTCTCACAATCATTCATTTCTTAGAATCTAATGTTTCATGTATTATTCTGAGAACAAAGTTAACTCACATTAAAAAAAACCAAAACCATTCCATAATATATATATAAGAAAATTTACAACTTCATAAATGATATGAATTAATTTGTAATTACTAAAAAAATATATAGCTCGAAACTTTAACGCATATCGATTTATATTCAAAGATAATTAAATCAATTGTAAGATTCCAATTATTTAAAGTCTGTTAAATACTCATGTATATACCGAAACCGGTATTGTAGTATCGATTGTTAGTAATAAGTATCGACTGTTAGTAATAAGTATCGATTGTTAGTGATAAGTATCGATGGTTAGCGATAAGTCCTCGATCGGTTGAGAGACGGCGTCTCTCTTCTCTTCCGGCGACGAAACGAACAAGTTGTCTCTGCGCAGACGACCAAAATCAAATCTAAAAAATACTAATCCATCCTTCTATTTATCATTAAAAATATAGATATTTACAACTCAGAAGTGGGATGACCACCCGAAACGATAAATATTTCGGGACACGGCAGGCCACACGTTCCACATCGAGAATGGCCGCCTCCACGCCCCCCGCTGCTGGCGCACCCACTGCTTTGACTCCCGCTGCAGTACCGGCGGCCACTGGAGCCGCCGCTGCAGTACCGAGAGCCGCTGTGCCAACTGCCGACATACTCGCCCCTGCCGGGCCCGCCGCTGCTGGACCAACTGCGGACATACTTGCCCCTGCCGGGCCCGCCGCGGCTGGGCCAACTGCCGCCACACTTGCTCCTGCTGGGCACGCTGCTGCCGTACTCGCCCAGGTTGGGCCAACCGCTGAAATGCTCACCCCTGCCGGGCCAACTGCTGCCGCATCCGCCCCTGCTGGGCCCGCCCCTGCTGCATACGCCCCTGCTGGGCCAACTGCTACCGCACACGCCCCTGCTGGGCCAACTGCTACCACACACGCTCCTGCTGGGCCCGCCGCTGCTGCATCCGCCCCTGCTGGGCCCGCCGCCGCTGCATCCGCCCCTGCTGGGCCCGCCGCTGCTGCATCCGCCCCTGCTGGGCCCGCCGCCGCTGCATCCGCCCCTGCTGGGCCCGCCGCTGCTGCATCCGCCCCTGCTGGGCCCGCCGCTGCTGCATCCGCCCCTGCCGGGCCCTCCGCTGCTGCATACGCCCCTGCTGGGCCAATCACTGCTGCATCCGCCCCTGCTGGGCCGACTGCTACCGCACACGCCCCTGCTGGGCCCGCCGCTGCCGCATCCGCCCCTGCTGGGCCCGCCGCTGCTGCATCCGCCCCTGCTGGGCCCGCCGCTGCTGCATCCGCCCCTGCTGGGCCCGCCGCCGCTGCATCCGCCCCTGCCGGGCCCGCCGCTGCTGCATCCGCCCCTGCTGGGCTAACCGCTGTCACACTCGCCCCTGCTGGCCCAACTGCCGTCATACTCGCCCCTGCTGCACACGCCGCTGCTGTGCCCGCCGCTTACAAGCCACCTCGGCAGACTGCCGCTGCTGCCGCCTCTGCACCCGCTGCCACTGCTGTACCCGCCTCCACTGTCGTACCCACCACCGCTGCCATTGCTGTACCCACCACCGCTGCACCCGCTGCCATTGCTGTACCCGCTGCCGCGGCCGCCGCATCCATTACGGTACCTGCCGCCGCTGCCACATCCACTGTACCTGCGGATGCTGTGCCCGCCGACTATATGTCTGCCATGCGGGTTGCGGCCCTGCTCGCCGCCCCCGTCACCGGTCTCGACGCGGAGCCATGGGAAGTGATGCCCGCTCTAGTACCTCTAGTACCCCCCGTACCGACTTCCGCGGCCGCCATCACACCGGCCACTTCCGCCTC
The DNA here is from genome assembly GCF_018902025.1 of Drosophila willistoni. Lineage (NCBI taxonomy): Eukaryota > Metazoa > Arthropoda > Insecta > Diptera > Drosophilidae > Drosophila > Drosophila willistoni. The sequence continues at coordinate 39,081 of NW_025814159.1, read as the reverse complement.
CCGCAGCCTGGATGAGCAACTGGCGACGCTGCAGAAACAACATGAGTTGCTACAGCTGCAGCATCAGATCCTCAAGCTGCAGCAAGGGATTGACGAATTCCAAGCACCGAGGCAGCAAGTCAGTGACGTGAGTGTCATTGAGAGCATGGTGGCTCGATTTCAGCGGATAACGCATATGACGTGAAGAAATGGCTGAATGACCTGGACGCATTGGAATTCTGCAGTTGAACGACCTCCTACGTTTGATCGCATGCCGTCGCATGCTGGAAGGTACGGCGGCGGTGCTGCTGCGCACGGTATCGGTGCACAGCTACGAAGAATTAAAAGCAATCCTCTTGCGAGAATTTGGACGCTCGTGTAGCGTCGAGGAAGTGTACCACGCTCTGCGTGGCCGGCGCATCAAGGCAGGCGAGGGATGTTTGAGATTCGCAATCGAGATGCAGGAGATTGCCATGAATGCTCCGATACCGGAGAACGAGCTGGTCGACCTGATAATTGATGGATTGCGGGACAATTCTACTCGAGTCGGCATGCTGTACTCAGCCCGGACGGTGGCCGAACTCAAGCCCTTACTGGAACGTTACGAACGCCTCCGTATGCAGGCCGCTGCCTCCCGACAGAGCAACAGCGTGAAGGCGCAGTCAACAACAACTGCCGTGGCACCTGGAAACAAATCGTCGGGCACCGCTACGAGTGAGACCAGATGTTTCAACTGCTCAGGATGGGGGCATTACAAGAGTCAATGCCCGAAACCAATAAGACCGCCGAATTCGTGTTTCAAGTGTGGCATAGTGGGCCACATCTACAAGAACTGCCCGTCTCGAATTGGGAATGCCACCAACATCACTGCCGCCGCCGCTGATGAAGCGGGAGATCGACTAGACCATTTACAACTGGTGAGTGTTGCTTTTGTTTGTGATGAAGTGCAAGATAGGAAATTTATAGATATGTTCTCTCTCCTTGATTCGGGCAGCCCAAAGAGCTTTATCCGTGAATCTGAAGTCCCTCCAACTGCCGTCTTAGCCCCCGTACTTTGAACTGCCGTGGCTTAGGAAATAGCCAACTTCTGTCCTTAGGCCAAGTTCAGTGTAGGGTTCGCCTCCGCAACACACAGATAATACATACGTTTGAAGTCCTGACGAACCAAGCAACTGAACTGCCGATGATTATAGGTAGAGATCTTCTGTATAAAATTAATATTAGACTATGTAAACTGAAAGAACTGAAATATGAAAAAGAATCGTTGATACTCATGAATAAACAGACTGAATGTATAAATCCAAAACTTTCTGGTGTTCTGAAGTCCTTTGACATATTTATGGAAGAGAGAGTGATACTGCCGTATGATAGGAATGAGATTGCATCTGCCGAATCGTTGTCTGATTCTCCCCTTTTGAAAACTTCTGCTGTACCTTCGGAAACATTGAACGATGCACTTATGGCGATAAATTCCATTGAGCTCCCTGCTGTCAGTGAATTAGACTTTGATATAGAGTGTGATAGGAATGAGATTGTGCCTGCCGAATTGTTGTCTGATTCTCCCCTTCCGAAAACTTCTGCTGTACCTTCGGAAACATTAAACGATGCACTTATGGCGATAAATTCCATTGAGCTCCCTGCTGTCAGTGAATTAGACTTTGATATAGAGCCCGCGTTACGGGAAGAGCAAACCGCAGCCCTTAAGTCTATTATTTCCGCTTCGTATGTACAAGTTGATCCAGATTTAATCAAGCCCATGAACTATGAGATGAAAATAGAATTGACTAGCCAAACTCCGATTTTCTGCCGCCCCCGCCGTCTGTCGCACCACGAACGCATCGAGGTGCGTGAGATTTGTGACGATCTCTTGAAAGCTGGCATTATTCGCCACAGTAGTTCCCCTTACGCTGCCGCGATTGTCCCTGTACGCAAAAAAGACAGCACGCTAAGAAAGTGTGTAGATTACCGCCCGTTGAACAAAATTACAGTTCGAGATCATTTTCCGATTCCTCTGTTAGATGATTGCATCGAACATCTGGGTGGCAAATCATTCTTCACCATCTTGGACTTGAAGAACGGTTTCCACCATGTGAAAATGCACCCAGACTCAATCAAATATACTGCCTTTGTAACCCCTGATGGCCAGTTTGAATATGTACGCATGCCCTTCGGACTTTGTAATGGTCCCTCCGTGTTCGCTAGATTCGTTTATTTTGTCCTTAAGGAATTTATAAACCGAGGTCAACTGGTGATATATATGGACGACATTCTAGTCGCGTCGCATGACTTTGAAACCCACCTTGAGATTCTGAAGGAAATATTGTATGTGTTAAGAGTGAACGGGCTATGCCTGAAGCTGACGAAATGCCGTTTTGCGTATAGGGAACTAGAGTACTTGGGCTACTTAGCCAATTCCGCCGGTATCACGCCTAAACCAGCTCATATTCAGGCGATACGGGATTTGCCCATTCCAAGGGACAGCAAGGAATTAGAGCGTTGCCTAGGCCTATTCTCATACTTCCGCCGATTTGTATCAGGTTTCGCTAAGATTGCGTGTCCGCTGTCCCGATTGTTAAGAAAAGATACCCCTTATGTCTTCTCCGATGAATGTCTGGAAGCTTTCCGAACACTGAAGTTGAAACTGATCGAATCCCCAGTGTTATCTATTTACAACCCGAAGTCTGAAACAGAGTTACACTGCGATGCTAGTTCAATTGGTTTCGGAGCAGTGCTCCTCCAGAAACAAACAGACGGTAAATTACACCCAGTGTCCTACTTCTCTAAGATGGCCTCCGCCGCTGAATCGAAACTACACAGTTATGAGCTAGAGACGTTAGCTATAGTGTATTCCTTAAAACGTTTTGAGACATACCTTAAGTTCATCCCGTTCAAAATCGTGACCGATTGTAATTCCCTTGCGCTGACACTGAGAAATGGTGGACATTCCGCCAAGATTGCTCGCTGGGCCCTGCTGTTGGAAAACTATAACTACACGATTGTACACCGCTCGGGGGTTGGTATGCCCCATGCTGATGCTCTGAGCAGAATAGAAACTGCCGCATACGTTGACGATATAAACCTCGACTTCCAACTGCAGTTAACCCAGAACCGGGACCCTGAGATTGTCAAACTCCGAGATGAGTTAGAGAAATATGAGATACCGCCTGTCCTCGACGAGTATACCCCAACTTTATGTCCCTTCCGAAATGGTAAATCATGTCATACGAGTAGTGCACGAGAAGCTTGGCCATATGGCCACGGAGAAATGTTGTGCACAGATCAAGAAGCATTACTGGTTCCCGTGTATGAAGTCTTACGTTAACAATTACATTAAAAATTGCCTCAAGTGTATCTACTACTCCGCGTCCGCTTCGGACCACCGTGTCACGCTACATAGTATTCCGAAAGTGCCCCTTCCGTTTGATACCGTCCATATTGACCATTTGGGCCCCCTTCCGTCCATACGTTCTAAGAAAAAGTATCTTCTGGTTGTCATTGACGCTTTCACCAAATTTGTGAAGCTATACCCTGCCGCCACGACTAATTCACGTGAAGTATGCCAGACATTAGAATCTCAGTATTTCGCAAATTACAGTAGACCCAGCCGAATCATCAGTGATCGAGGTACCTGCTTTACTTCCTCCGAGTTTGAAGAATTTCTGAAGGCCAATAATATAATTCATGTGCTGAATGCCACTGCCTCACCCCGGGACAACGGCCAAGTCGAACGGGTTAACCGTGTGTTGGGCCCCATGTTGGGTAGACTGACGGAACCTGTGGACCACGCAGATTGGGTCCAACAACTGCCGAACATAGAGTTTGCATTGAATAACTCCGTCCACTCCACAACCAAATTTGCCGCTTCCGTACTTCTATTCGGTGTTGAACAACGAGGTGTGGTAGTAGATGAACTAACCGAACGGTTGGGTGAGAGAACTGAGGAGGTCGATGCCTCAGAGGTAGACGTCCGGAGATTAGCCTTCCGTAACATTGTTAAGTCCCAAGAATATAATTCGGAATATTATTCGAAGCATCACCTCCCTGCCGTTAGTTTTGAGGAGGGGGATTTCGTAGTTATTAAGAATGTGGATACTTCGGCAGGCACGAACAAAAAGCTTATCAGGCGGTATCGTGGTCCGTATGTGGTTCATAAGAAACTTCCGAATGACCGATATGTTATCCGGGATGTAGAGGGCTCCCAAATCACCCAACTACCATATGATGGGGTCCTAGAAGCCTCCAAATTAAAGCTATGGGTTGCCCCTGATCAAGATTGCACTTCTGATAACCAAACAAAGGCGACACCAGCCACTTAAGATTCTTATTTACCCCCTTCATTGTTAACAATTGGAATCGAGGTCGATTCCTCGTCAGGACGGCCGAGTTGTAAGATTCCAATTATTTAAAGTCTGTTAAATACTCATGTATATACCGAAACCGGTATTGTAGTATCGATTGTTAGTAATAAGTATCGACTGTTAGTAATAAGTATCGATTGTTAGTGATAAGTATCGATGGTTAGCGATAAGTCCTCGATCGGTTGAGAGACGGCGTCTCTCTTCTCTTCCGGCGACGAAACGAACAAGTTGTCTCTGCGCAGACGACCAAAATCAAATCTAAAAAATACTAATCCATCCTTCTATTTATCATTTAAAATATAGATATTTACAACTCAGAAGTGGGATGACCACCCGAAACGATAAATATTTCGGGACACGGCAGGCCACACGTTCCACATCGAGAATGGCCGCCTCCACGCCCACCGCTGCTGGCGCACCCACTGCTTTGATAAGTATCGATGGTTAGCGATAAGTCCTCGATCGGTTGAGAGACGGCGTCTCTCTTCTCTTCCGGCGACGAAACGAACAAGTTGTCTCTGCGCAGACGACCAAAATCAAATCTAAAAAATACTAATCCATCCTTCTATTTATCATTTAAAATATAGATATTTACACAATATCAAAAAAAAAATATTCTAAATACTCGGCATAATTTCATGAACATTAACTTCTCTTTTTTTTCTTTTAAACTTCGACCCACTGTGCAAAAGCAAAACGCAACGCTTACATATGCAGCGTATAAAAATTAACCGTTCAATTTTTTTTCAACTCTTCACATACAAAATGTTTCAATAAAACAATTATGCATATTTATTCACTCTTGCCTTTTTCTCTTTGATACTTTTCACTTTTCAGTTCATTTTCTTTTTTTCTTTTCTTACGCATGATAATTTAGTGGAAACACATTAGAAGTATATAAAAATATATAGAGGGGCAAACGGAGTGGAGATAAGCAACGACAATTGTTTTCGCTTTTGTCTTTGCATTGAATACTCTTGCTTAACGTCTCCGACTTCGCTTTATATTTTGGTAACAAAAAAATGTAGTAAAAACCAGAGGGCCGGGGTTAACTTCGACCGCGTCAAAGTTTGTATACCCTTGCAACTTTTTTTGTAACTCTTTCCTTTTCAAAGTGGAAAAACTTTTTATCTAAAAAGGCTAATGTTTGCGAAAGAACGGCCTACAATCTTAGCATAGGAAATAACGAAGATATTGATCAAAGTCACTGTTTTCCACCGATCGTTCCTATGGTAGCTATATGATATAGTAACCCGATCTTTATCAAATTCAGCACAGTCATTAACAGATATATTAAACTAACAAATGTTTAATTTGAAAGCAATCGCGTCAAAAGTAACGAAGTTATTGACAAAAGTCACTGTTTTCGAAAGATCGTTCCTATGGGAGCTATATGATATAGTCACCCGATCTTGATCAAATTTGGCACAGTCGTTTATATGTGTAATTAACTGAACAATATTAAATTTCCTGATCATGTAGCGTTGCGTCTGTGTGTGTATGCGTGTGCTCTGTTGATTTGATGATGGCAGTAGTAGGCAGCAAGCAGCGCTGCCGGCAGCGTTTGAAACGATTTATATTGACTGTAACTTGTGTTCTATTTATCGGATCAGATTCAAATTTTGGGATCTGAGATTTTATATCTATTACTATCATATTGGTAAATTTCATGGGGATACTCCAATTTTTGCAAATTTTTTTTTTATCTCACCCGTAAAATTTTTTTTTGTATTAATTATGTTCACATTTTTTTGTTTCGTTACCAAGTAAAGCAATTGCTCATGCTTGTTTTTTTTTTATACCCTTGCAGAGGGTATTATAAAATTGGTCAGATGTTTGTAACGCACAGAAGGAGACGTTTCCGACCCCATAAAGTATATATATTCTTGATCAGCATGAGAAGCTAAGTCGATATAGCCATGTCCGTCTGTCCGTCTGACCGTCTGTCCGTCTGTCCGTCGGTGCGTACGCTACAGAGCTGAAATTTTGCATGTAAGCTTGTATATACTGCAGGCGTTGTATATCTCGGATTCAGCCGGATCGGATCACTATATCATATAGCTCCCATACAAATGGCAAAGTCACGAACTGTGACTTTTCTTAATAACTTAAGAAAACACGCAGCCCAAAGAATAAATTGTATCCGAGTTAAAAAGTGAAAATCAAGTAAAAAAGGGTTTAAGCCAGAAAGCCATAGTGAAAACGAAAATTTTTAACTTCTTCTTTTGTTTAAACCTAGGTTATATACTAGAATCGAAAGCTAGAATAAGTTGGTGTACAAGTAATAATTGGTAATAAGAGAAAACAAAAAAAAAAGGAAAAGGAGTGAAGCAAGTGAAAAAAAAGTATACAAAGAAGAAAACGCAAAGCAACATTTCGAGCCACATTGTGCAAAACCAAAATTATTTTTTTTTTAGTCGCGAGGTAACATACACTAAAAATGATGCAATACATTTTAATTTCCTTTTTTCTTTTCCATCATGAATGAACATACCGAGACTTTGAAAATTCAAGAAGTATATCTTGAAATAGAGAACACCAACATCAATGGTTTCTTTTTTTATTTCCCATTCAAGCCCATGAAGATGGCTTGTATTTATTCGGATTTAAAATTTACTTGGGTTATTTTAACCACAAAAAAAATGAAATATTAATTTTTTTCTCACTTCCTGCAAAGGACTGTTCCGCTCGGTTGCCAATTTGAAAAGAATTTATCAAGATAGTTCGCCTATGCTCTATGCCTAGCTTTGATCTTCGTTTAGACCCGAAGTCAATTGTCAAAGTGACATTATCCGCTATTGGCATAATGGGAAAAAGAAATGTACCACTGTGGTGAACTTTCTTTCTGCAATCAAGCAGTGTATTCGCGGGTCTTTTAAATTCCTTTCTTTTTTTACTTTTTTTTTTTTTCTTTTTAAGCTGCAAGTTTTACTCAAGGCACCTCCACAGTTAGTTTACAATTACAAGTGTTTTTCCAACAACGCGTGTGGCTGATTGTAATTCTAGTCAAATGCTACGTTAGTTGTTTCTGACAAAGGTACAGTTGTATTATATTTTCTTTAGTGCATCTGATTTGGTTAAGCCGCTTCAGATGACTACAAACTTTTCGACCAACCCATCGAAACAATTGTTCTTTGGGAATTGAAAAAAAAAGAGTTTTTTTTTTTCTTTAATGAACTGTGGTTACTTGGGATGAAATAATAGCAAAAGCTAGAATATACGCACAAGAATTTAAAAAATCTTGTAAGAGCCTCTCGCAAAATAGAGTATTATCCCAAGATACAATATTATTAGAAGATGCCACCCAGTTAATGGCTGACGAAGAAAGTTCCGATCAAGATAACACAATCATTAAGAAATTAGCAAGTACACAAAAAAAATACCAAGATGCCTCAAACAAGCACTGATTTCCTGAAGATGGTCATAAACCTAATTCCAGAGTTTGATTGAAGATTTCTGCTCTTCCAGAAGTTCATGGACGCATTGAATTTGTTAAATTCACTAAAAGGCGAACATGAAGAAACAGCGCTAGGGCTACACCAGAAATCTGATAACCTCTGAACAATCAATAGCTGCAATAATTAACCGTATTTCCACAAATGTAAAAAAAGAATCGGTAGCGTCAATAACTGCTAAAATAAAAAATTTCCACCAGAAAAAGAAGGGAAGCCATTACGCCCAAAAGGTTGAAAAGCTTGCTGAATCTCTGGAAGGAGCCTTTATACATGACGGTACACCCATTGAAGCAGCTAAGAAATAAACACTTTCAGTTGCTACAGAGGCTCTAACAAGGAATTGCATAAACTATCAGGTACGCAACGTACTAAAAGCAGGCGTGACATGAACGAACAAACAACAGAGTTCGTAGACAGTTGGACCTCAGAAACAGGACAGACGAACTCAGTCCTGTATTACCGGCAACACAATAGTAATGGACAAAATAATTACCGAGGTAGAGGTAATTATCAAAATAACGGTTATAGGAGTAATAATAATACAGGTGGATATCGTGGTAACTTACGATACAATAACCGAGTAAGAGATAATTCCAACCGGAAAAACTCCAACCGAAGTAATTCCAACTATGTAATTCCAATAACGGAAATGGTAGTGTACGAGTTATAGAACTACGACAAAATGAATTCCTAATTCTACACATATTCCACATAGTAAATGAAAGTTTCCCAAACGATTCAACAAAAATACAAATATCGTCATCTTAAATCGAGAAATCGAAAAAGGAATATTTATTGGAAATTCGATCTCAAGTTTGAATCAAACAGTAGTCCGAATTTTAAACACAACAAAAAGAGTAAAAATTTTAAATTTAAAAAACATAAAATATGAATCATTAAAGAATAATGAAATGGTACAGAAAACTGATGACCAAAGAAGTCAATCAGTAATGCAAAAACTGAAGCCAAACTTCCCGCCCATGTTCAAAAACGTACTAGCAGAGCTCTGCACCAAGTATACAGATATATTTGGTTTGGAAAAGGAATTAACTTTTACAAACAAGAACTAAGATTGAATTTGAAAAGTAGTGACCTTGCGCTTAACACATAATTTATGTGGCTCTACCTAGTTAGTTGATCGAGAATATCATCTATTCTTGGTAATGGGAATTTATCGGACAAAATTTTTATACCCTTGCATAGGGTATTATAAAATTGGTCAGATGCTTGTAAAGCACAGAAGTAGAAGTTTCCGACCCCATAAAGTATATATATTCTTGATGTCCGTCTGTCCGACCGTCTGTGCGTATGCGTTTTACTCAGCCATCGTAAGAGCTATCGGGATGAAATTTTGTTTGCCTGCTTTTTATTACCCGGGAAGAGACCGCTATATCATATAACTCTAGAAGAAACATTTTTATAAAAATTAGAGTATCCCCATGAAATTATAAAAAAATATGTGATAGTATTGGATGTAAAACCTCAGATAAATAGAACACAAGTTACAGTCGATATAAATCGGTTCAAGCGCTGCCGGCAGCTCTGCTTGCTGCCTACTACGTTATCATCAAATCAACAGAGCACACGCATACACACACACAACGCTACATGAATGTATGTGTATGCGTGCCGTGCTTTGCTTAGGGAATAATGGAAGAAAAAGAAAAAATTGTAGTAAAAAGCAATAATATTTTGTTTGTGAATTGATGAATTAAGTTGCAGGGAAAGAAATGTAAACTTCGGCATAGCCAAAGGTAGCTTCTTTGATATTTTTTTATTGTTCTGTTTCTTCTGTGCACTGTCGCTTGCGAAAAAAGCATGCGAATACAATGACCATTATGTTTTTACACCCTTGCAAAAAGGGTATATTAATTTTGGTCAGAAGTGTGCAACGCATAGAAGGAAGCATTTCCGACCATATAAAGTATATATATTCTTGATCAGCATGACGAGACGAGTTCATATAGCCATGTCCGTCCGTCCGTCCGTCCGTCCGTCCGTCCGTCTGTCCGTCTGTCCGTCCGTCTGGATCAACGCAAACTCCTCCTAGACCGTTGGAGCTACAGAGCTGAAATTTCGCATGTAGGCTTGTATATACTGCAGGCGTTGTATATCTCGGATTCAGCCGGATCGGATCACTATATCATATAGCTCCCATACAAAAGGCAAAGTCACGAACTGTGACTTTTCTTAATAACTTCGTTATTTTCTGAGCTATTGTCATGAAATTTAGTATTAGTGAGTTAATTACACATATAAACGACTGTGCCAAATTTGATCAAGATCGGGTTACTATATCATATAGCTCCCATAGGAACGATCTTTCGAAAACAGTGACTTTTGTCAATAACTTCGTCACTTTTGACGCGATTGCTTTCAAATTAAACATTTGTTAGTTTAATATATCTGTTACTGACTGTGCCGAATTTGATAAAGATCGGGTTACTATATCATATAGCTCCCATAGGAACGATCGGTGGAAAACAGTGACTTTGATCAATATCTTCGTTTTTTCCTATGCTAAAATTGTAGGCCGTTCTTTCGCAAACATTAGCCTTTTTAGCTTAAACATTTTTCCACTTTGATGGCTATAGGTAAGGAAAGAGTTACCATAAAAGTTGCAAGGGTATACAAACTTTGACGCGGTCGAAGTTAGCCCCGGCCCTCTGGTTTTCTTATTACTTTTGTTTTCAATGGAAAAGTGCAGATAATTTTGGCGTCATTAGGTTCGCACATTCAGTTTCGGATCAATACCAAATTTTTTTTGCTGCTCAAGTGATCTATTTTTTTTAATATGGGTAAAGGAAAACCCCTATCTCTTGAAGAGATAGCTAAAATCGATGCATATGAATACTTAAAACTTTGAATATATGAAATCTGAAAAAAAATAGGCAGAAGTCGAACAGATTTATATAATTATTTGCGCAAAAAACGGGATATGATCGAAATTATAAAGGCGCTAATAACAAAGTGATTTCCGATGCAGACAGGAGAGCAATTTTACGAGAGGCATCAAACTCCCATGAGGAGCTCCCCCAAACATCAGGGCTAATGCCGGTGTTAAAGCGAGCTTATCTAATGTCCATAAGGTGATAAAGAATGCTCCACATTTGAAGAGATTAAAATTTAAAAAAACACCAATACTTAATACGGCTCGAAGAGAAAAGCGATTGAACTTGGCATCAGAGCACATGGTCTGGGAACGCGATACAATTATTATTTCCATGATCTTCGGAAGGAGGGTCACCAATTGGATCGACTTCATAGCCGTGTGGGCGGTGTCATGGTGTGGGGCGCTATCTCCTACTAGGGCACGTGCGAGCTGCAATTTTTGACCACCAAAAATTAAATCGTACTTGAAAACATTCTAAAAATCCCTTTTCAAATCGGCAATGGCATTTTCAACATGATAATGCTCCAAAAAATTAGATTGTTAGGAAAAGTGGAAAGGAAAAGTTTTATGTAAACATTTATAACAAGTACAAGGAAATAAAATTTTGGATATCTAAAAACTACAAATTTAAAGGAAATATTGTAGACCTTATGGAAAAGTCCATAAAAATAGCATATAGCAGATTATTAGTAAGGAGACCTAAAAATAAGGATGTCCCTGCATTCAGGGTACATAACATTTTGGTACATAACATTTTTAAAAAAGATATGGAAACAGATAAGGATGTGCAAGTAATAAAAGATTAAAAAAAAAACCTTTAAGCATGGAATGAGAAGAATTACTTCTCCATATCCAAAACATAAAAGAAAATTTTAAAAAATCTTATAAATGTGTAACCCAGAATAGAAATATCCAAAAAGAAACAATAAATAGGCACGCAAAAATTCTTGTCGATTCTTTATATAATATAGGTGTTGGAGGAGACGTCATTGTTAACTTAGATTTGTATATATTAAAATTTCTTATATTATTTGTTTAAGATTATCGGAATTTCTACCACTGTATTTACATTAACATATTCTAAAAGCTTCTGTTACATGGCTTATGAAGAGTTTCTAGTCGTCATCGGACTTCTTCATCATTGGCCATTGCAAGATATATCATCGTGGACATTTACGTGGAGCCCTATCATAACCTAAGTCAACTTGAGTGTGTAAATTTACCTTATCAATTTCCACTCAAATTTTGACTCAATTACCACTCATTAGCGATCGTAAAGTTTTCACATGCTTTACAATCACATGTAAAACACTCGTAAGCTTTAACACGTGCTAAGTATTAAGCACAGCGGAGTAAGTACTCAAACTGTCATATAGAGAAACGATCTACATATTAAAGCTCACTTATTAAGCTCTTGAGTGAAACTTAATGCATTTGGGTGTGCAGAACTCATTTAGCTTAATTCATTTCTAACTTGCTACATTTCTTTCGTTAAGGGCACAAAATGTCTCCATCAAATGAAACGCAGCTTCTACCTCTCAGACAACAACGGAATCAACTGCAATCTAATATTGAAAGTTTAAGAGCTAGAATCGATCTTGAAAATGACCCTATTATATTAGATTGTAAGTCTCAAATTGTTGAGTCGTATTTTAAACAGGCATTACAAGTTCTAACCAATATTAAGAATCTAGATCCAGCAGACGCGAATCGGGCAGAGATAGAAAATCTTTTTATCGAAACAAAGGCAATCATATTACGGCGCATTGGCGCAAGTAAAAAGGAAAAACCAGAAGAACTTAGTTTCTTTAATTCATGGGGACATCATAATCGTCTTCCATCCCTCAAATTACCTAAATTCGACGGCAAATATGGGGAATTCAAAAAATTTATTACTTCATTTACAAATATGGTACATGAAGACAACTCATTGTCCAATGTTGACAAATTTAACAATCTAATAAGTTGTGTATCTGGCCAAGCTCTAAGCGTAGTCTCGCCATTTCAAGAATCAGACGAAAATTATCCAAAGGCCTTAGATCGCCTCAACGAGTAGAACATATTTCAAGTTTATTTAACATTGCTAGCATGATAAAGGCAGACGCTGTTACTCTACGTACTCTTCTGCTCTGCTCCGTAGCATACATCGTCGGAGCACAGAGCAATAGCAAGAGCAAAAAATTTTCGATACGCTATTTGTAGTTGTAGCAATAGCACAAGCATTAAAAGCGAGATGAGAGCGGAGCAAACAAAATAAATTTTTGTGCTACTGCTACGGAGCATTTCCTTTTCTGTTGCTCTCTTTTCTGTTCACTTTCGAAACGTTCACGCGGGAGCTAAGGTTCTGATAGCGATTCTGCGCCTAACAGTATGGATTGTAAATGCTCGCGAATTGGTCCGAAAGGTTGTTAGAACTTGCACACATTGCTATCATTACAAACCTGTATTAATGCGACAAATCATGGGTAACCTCCCAGCTGACCGTCTCCTGGCCGAACGCCCGTTTCGAACATTTCGCCCATTCGAAGCAAAATTCCTTACAACACATATTGGGCCATATTTGTTTGCTTTTCTTCAAAAGCTATTCATACAGAACTAATCTCAGACCTATCTGCTAATAAGTTTATTCTCTGTTTGAAGCGTGACAATGCCACCAACTTGGCTTCAAACGGCTTCAAACGGCAATTCTGTTCAGAACTCAATGCAAAAAATCTGGAGGAATTTAGCCAAAATGCCGGCTTTGAATTCCACTTTATTCCACAGCGTGCTCCCCATTTTGGAGGCTTATGGGAAGCCGCAGTAAAGTCAATGAAGACTCTGCTCATCAAAAATTTGACCTCTTCTCATTTGCCTTATAGTGGAGGCGATATTGAATTCCCGTCCAATATCCATTCACAGCGATGATCCCAATGACGGGGAGGCTCTGACGCCAGCACACTTATTGATCGGATGTTCAAATGACTCTCAATGACTAAAACTTTCTTATCTATCTCGTTGGCAAAGGGTGACTTATCCAAGCAACGCTTCTGGGAAGTCTGGAAGCGCGACTATGTACTTCAATTACAAGAACGCTCTAAGTGGTTGCATCCCGAAAACAACATAGCAAGGGATCAATTAGTTCTCATCCATGAAGACAATCTTCCACCGCAATGCTGGATTACTGCTCGTGTCGTCGAAGCCATACTTGGTGCAGATGGAAGGGTCAGAGTAGCCGATGTTGGCACCAAGAAAGGAATTATTCGTCGCCCAATCTGCAAACTTGCTCCATTGCCTTTAAGAGATGACGTTTATGTAAATTGAAGGAGTCATACTTTATCCTTCAATGGGGGAGTATGTTTGAGGAGACGTCATTGTTAACTTAGATTTGTATATATTAAAATTTCTTATATTATTTGTTTAAGATTATCGGAATTTCTACCACTGTATTTACATTAACATGTTATAAAAGCTTCTGTTACATGGCTCATGAAGAGCTTCCAACTCATGAAAACGAAATATAAAAAGACTTCTTTCTGGAATTCGAAGAGGAGAAGACTTATTTTTCCTTACTCCACTCCACATGCTATTGAGCATTGAAGTTTTGTACCATCTGCAACTGGGCAGATCAAACAATAGGTTAAAACAAACTGGTCAAAGATTTCCAATCTATTGATCAAGTTACGTGCAAACCTAATCTCTATAAAGAAAAAATATAATCTCGATATATTCGTACCAACCGTACTTAATTCACCTCTGAGCATACACACTTGTAAAAAAACCAGAGGGCCGGGGCTAACTTCGACCGCGGCAAAGTTTGTATACCCTTGCAACATTTTTGGTAACTCTTTCCTTACCTATAGCCATCAAAGTGGAAAAACGTTTAAGCTAAAAAGGCTAATGTTTGCGAAAGAACGGCCTACAATCTTAGCATAGGAAATAATGAAGATATTGATCAAAGTCACTGTTTTCCACCGATCGTTCTTATGGGAGCTATATGATATAGTTACCCGATCCTTATCAAATTTGGCACAGTCATTAAAAGATTAATTAAACTAACAAATGTTTAATTTGAAAGCAATCGCGGCAAAAGTAACGAAGTTATTGACAAAAGTCACTGTTTTCGAAATATCGTTCCTATGGGAGCTATATGATATAGTCACCCGATCTTGATCAAATTTGGCATAGTCGTTTATATGTGTAATTAACTTACCAATATTAAATTTCACACGACAATAGCTCAAAAATAACGAAGTTATTAAGAAAAGTCACTGTTCGTGACTTTGCCATTTCTATGGGAGCTATATGATGTAGTGATCCGATCCAGCTAAATCCGAGATATACAACGCCTGCAGAATATACAAGCCTACATGCAAAATCTCAGCTCTGTAGCTTTAACGGTCTAGGAGGAGTTTGCGTTGATCCAGACGGACGGACAGACGGACGGACGGACGGACATGGCTATTTGAACTCGTCTCGTCGTGCTGATCAAGAATATATATACTTTATATGGTCGGAGATGCTTCCTTCTATGCGTTGCACACTTTTGACCAAATTAATATACCCTTTGTGCAAGGGTATAAAAACTGAGCAAGAAGGTGAAGAATCTGAAACAAGCGAGGCAGAAATAGAAGAAAAAGATCTATACGATCTAACACTATTGACAATACCTGATATAAAAGCATTGTCTGAACAAGACAACGATTCCGATTTAGAATTCAATACAAGTTGTATACAATACAATACACCACAAAGGCTTACCAACCATTGCAGTCGGCAACTATACGTTATTGTGTGAGGCCTATCTTGGTGTTAACACGATTCATCTGCGGGACTCTTAATGCGGCTAGCAAGACAATCGGCTGGGGTGGTTCTTTGATGAATGTGTTTCACCCACTCACACGTCAGCAACTTTAAATAAAGTCCCTGTGCTGAAACTCGAAATAGAATAGAGAGAAAAGAATAGAAGAAAATAGTCCTAGTGTTGGCTGTATAGGTGTATTTACAGCCGCGCTCTCTACCCACCCTACCAAGATTTTCCTTTCAGCGCTAGGGGAAAATCCCAGAACAAACATCCTTATTCACATTAGATTGCCCAAAAAGAAAGTTCAGAAAATTACCTCATTATAAAAATGATTATTATTCACTTAAATTAATGTATTCTCACAATCATTCATTTCTTAGAATCTAATGTTTCATGTAGTATTCTGAGAACAAAGTTAACTCACATTAAAAAAACCAAAACCATTCCATAATATATATATAAGAAAATTTACAACTTCATAAATGATATGAATTAATTCATAATTACTAAAAAAATATATAGCTCGAAACTTTAACGCATATCGATTTATATTCAAAGATAATTAAATCAATATCAAAAAAATATTCTAAATACTCGGCATAATTTCATGAACATTAACTTCTCTTTTTTTTTTTCTTTTAAACTTCGACCCACTGTGCAAAAGCAAAACGCAACGCTTACATATGCAGCGTATAAAAATTAACCGTTCAATTTTTTTCAACTCTTCACATACAAAATGTTTCAATAAAACAATTATGCATATTTATTCACTCTTGCCTTTTTCTCTTTTGATACTTTTCACTTTTCAGTTCATTTTCTTTTTTTCTTTTCTTTACGCATGATTTTATTGGAAACACATTAGAAGTATATAAAATACAGTGAAACCTCGATATAACGAATCTGAGGGGGATCGCAAAATGATTCGTTATATCTATTGATTCGCTATAGGTACTGAAATGTAAAACCTTAGTATAACGAAATTTAAAGAAATCTGAAAAAAAATTCGTTATAAACATTGTTTCCACCAAAATAATGCTAAATTGCACTGAAAGGGGGTAAATATACAAAAAATAAACATTTTTTTTTTATTAGACTTTATTAAAGTAATTAGTTATTTTAGTTTGTTTGCGCAAGTTTTGAATACAGCCATCTATAGTTTGTGCAACAGATGCTAAGCCATCAAAAGTAGTCTGGGGTGTAGCTTCTTGTGCCTCAAGAAAAGTTTGTAGTTTTTCAACCATTTGCTTAGCTTCTTTTGCGGTGATAACCGTTTCTAGCTCTTCTTCCTCCTCGACAACATCGACTGTCTTCGCAAAACTACCAACAATGTCATCATCAGTTAAAGGCCCCGAAGCACTAACGTTGTCATCGAAGGTAACAAAATCGTCAAAATGTTCATCCAAATTAAAATGGTTTTTAATGACAAGCCATTCTTCACTGTCTTGAATACAATCGTTTGTAGCCGTAATATTTGGACTGTCGACAAAGCCACATGTCGCAAAACAGTTGACAATCGTTGATTGTTTTACGCTTTCCCATGCTTTATGGGCCATTCTGATACCTTGCAAAACGTTAATATTGCTCTTGCGCCCCTCTTCCATGTCATTGATAAAAATTTTGACCACCTCTTTGCGATAGAAATGCTTAAAATTTTTAATTATTCCCAGATCTAGAGGTTGTAGTTTCGATGTTGCGTTTGGCGGCAGAAATTGTAATTTAATGGATTTAAGCGAAGTAGGTTTTTTATGCGCCATGCAGTTATCAACGAGCAATAAAATTTTACGGTTGGCTTTAGTCATCTCTTTATCAAATTTTTCCAAGTAATCCAACCATATGTCTGTAGTCATCCAAGCTTTCTTGTTTGCGGTGTAGTCCACTGGTAAACTTTTAATATTTTTAAAGCATCTTGGATTAGTCGATTTTCCGATTACCAACAATTTTCTTTTCTCAGTGCCATTTTCGCTACATAGAGGCTTTTAGGCTCAGAAATTCGTTATACCTATAGTGTTTTTTTGTATGAAAAACTTCGTAAAAACGAGGTTTTTTCAAGGGACTTAACAAAAAATTCGTTATATTGGGTTTTTCGTTATAACGAAGTTCGTTATATCGAGGTTTCACTGTATATAGAGGGGCAAACGGAGTGGAGATAAGCAACGACAATTGTTTTCGCTTCTGTCTTTGCATTGAATACTCTTGCTTAAAGTCTCCGACTTCGCTTTATATTTTGGTAACAAAAAAATGTAGTAAAAAAAACTCACCCTTGTAGCGTCCGACGAAGGCCTTCGAGGAATTGCTGTAGAGGCTATAGATTTAATTTAATTTTTTTTGTATAAATTATGTTCACATTTTTTGTTTTGTTACCAAGTAAAGCAATTGCTCATGCTTGTTTTTTTTTTTTTTTAATTTTTTTTTTTCTTTTATATTTTTACTTTCTTCTTCCTCTGTTATAGTTTTTTTTCTTGACCTTTCAATTTTGCATTAGTTCATTTTTTTTCATTTTTTTATTTTTGCTCCTTTTTTTCAATTTTAGTGTATGTTACCTCGCGGCTTAAAAGAAACAATTTTGGTTTTGCACAATGTGGCTCGAAATGTTGCCTTGCGTTTCCTTCTTTGTATACTTTTTTTTTTCACTTGCTTCACTCCTTTTGCCTTTTTTTTTTTTCTTTTCTCTTATTACCAACTATTACTTGTACACCAACTTATTCTAGCTTTCGATTCTAGTATATTACCTAGGTTTAAACAAAAGAAGAAGTTAAAAATTTTCGTTTTCACTTTTCACCGCTTTTTACTTGATTTTCACTCGTTTTTAACTCGGATACAATTTATTCTTTGGGCTGCGTGTTTTCGCTGTTTTCACTTTTCACCGCTTGCCGCGTGTCGTATCGAAATCTGACTGATCAGATGGTCGCCAATGTAATTGTTTCGTCTCTTTGTCGAATAACTTCTTCGCTGCTTGCACTATCCAACATAAGTCTTGGACTTCTGGCTTTGGAAAATTTGACACCAAAATTTGGGCTTTACGTTTGTCTAACAAAAAAAATTATATACACATACGTGATAAAATGTGAATGTCGTTAATGCGTTTTTTTTTTCTTTTCTTTAGAGCTTTATAATTACCTTCTGCTTAATCAAAGCAATACATTTTAATTTCCTTTTTTCTTTTCCATCATGAATGAACATACCGAGACTTTGAAAATCTGCGTGCAAAATTGTATTTGCAAAAATTACCAAATTTTTAATGATTCAAAGAAAAATTAGCACTTACTCAAGAAGTATATCTTGAAATAGAGAACACCAACATCAATGGTTTCTTTTTTATTTCCGATTCAAGCCCATGAAGATGTAACGGGTAACGTATAGTTTGGGCGGGTCTGGCAGTAGCTGGCTTCGGCTGGCACGCTGTAAATTTCCGGCACTAGCTCGTCGACAAAAGGGGTGTAGTTCTGCCGAAATCCAGTTACCACAATTATTTATTTATATTTTCATCGACCTGCCTGCCTTTCTCATTATTATATTATTAAAAGTGAGCGTGCATGCGACAAGAGGAAGAGAATACCAAAAAAACAAAGATAGAAAAGGAAGATACAAAGAAAGATTGAAAAGAAAGATAGAAACGAAAGATAGAATTTCATACGCTGATAAGGCAAGGTGCATTTCGATACTTGCAATCACTGGTGGTTTTGCGATTGACAATTGCCCACCCTTCCTATGATCATCGGCCGCTTGAAGCTTTAACTTCAGATGATCCCTTCGTTCTTTACTGGGGAGACAGGTGTAGATGGATGAATTCAAGATAACTTTTAATCAGACATTATAAATTTTTATTGCTTATCTAAGAGGAAAAAAAAATTTAGAGTATTAAACATACTTAAAGTTACAAAAAAAATGATCGCTCTTACAAGTAGACAGAACAAAAAAAAATCATCAAAATTTATAATCAAAACAAAACGTCGGCAAGAAGTGCCGCTATTTCAGCAAAAGTATCTCATCAAATAATAAGCAAGACCTAGCGCTAGCAACAGTTGTAGATTAGGCGCACAGACAATTTAGCAGAAGTAGCTAAGCCAAAAGAACATACAAGGGCACGATTTGCCCACGCATGATAACGGGAATATTTCTTTTTTTTGTTTTTTTTTTTTGTTTTTCTCTTCTTTCTTTTATTTTATGTTGGGGAATATTACTTTAGTTATTTTAAGGGAAAAAGGGGCAGGTGCAAGGGGTGAAGAACATTTTTTTTTTGTTTTTACATAAATAAATATTGGGTGTACATTACTTACAGCTTCTTTATCCAACGTCGAAAGCGCTTTCTCCGTACTGCTGTTTTAAGGAAAGAAAAATATAAAAAAATATTCTAGCACCGAATATGCATACCCTGTAATTCTATTACCTATCCATGTACATATGTATATAAAAGATTTTAGTTGTTTTATTTTTTTTTCTTTTTTTTTCTTTGTATGTCTTTTCTGCTGACTTTGCTGCTTGCCTTTATCTTTACATAGTTCAAAATTGAATTATTTTTTCTTACATCTAATCATTAAAGTACTTGACTTGAGATTGCAAAAAAAAACTAACAACAAAAAAAAATTTAATTTATACGTTTTTCTATACCTAAACCTAGCTTAACTAAAACTGCTAACCAATCGACATCCTATGTATGCATTCGGCGAGCGCTTAGTTGCCCTTCAAAGTTCTTTTTTTTTTTGGTATCTTTTTGTATTTGGGCTTTGTTCTTTGTTTTTCTTCTGTAGATGAAATATAGGTAGATATGGATACTTAGGTCATTCGCTCGATCAGCTGATAGTTATGTTCTTGTATATTGATGTAAGTTGGTATGCGTCTCTTGGGGTGATTATCCGATTAGCGCTTTCGGGTATGCGAAAAATGGTACGCCGCCAGTGCAAGTGTTTATCTTTTTTTTTTTTTCTTTTTGGTTATGTTGATAAAAAAAAATTAAACGTTTGCTAAAATTCTATGCGCAAAACACAAACAGAAGGACAGACACCTATTTTTTTTTAGTTATATTTTTCTACTTTCTCACCTTATGTGACGGGTATCGCCTTGGCAAACCAAATGTGGTTCCGCCCTCTTGAGGGCTTGCCCAAATGTATATATTTAACACTTTTAAGCACTTTGAAAGGAAATGAACTTCACCAACCATAAATATATGTACAAAATTCTTTTGGATTAATTATGCGGGATTTTAACTTAAAAAATTTTTTTTCAGCGACTTAGTTAATTGCTTTAAGTATCACTTGACCATTAACCGTCTGACTTTGCCGAATTACCAATTTGCAATGACTCCTACAGATTGCCCGAAGAACTTAGAAACCTATTAAAACAGACGCTTGGTGTATCCACCTCGCCGCCATCCTGGATTCTATAAAACGGTCCTATAGACCCCACTGCCTTTCTCTTTTGCTCCCATTAGAAAGCATTCCCTTAGCAACAGGAGAATTTTTATTGCTTCATTTGCATATATAAAGTTTTCTTCTCTTTGGCCGTCTCTCTGCACCCACAGAGGCTGCTCAAGAGAGGCGGCATGCGCTGACCCGAAGATATGTGCTTGGCAACATACGATCATGGCATACAATCATCCCCGCTAACATTGCAACATTGCATTTTGTTTAAATGTTGCCAATCTCTAGCAACAAGCGCCTTTACAAATCCCCCCTGGAAAAATCAGACTACGGGTTGCAAAGCAAACCAAAGCTGATTCCGCTTGTTGCTGTTTTTTTTTCTTTTTTCCCCCATTAGGGTCGAATGTCTTTTGCATGATAATTGCCGATCAAATGCCCTTGTAAGTCCTCCAATTCATAGTTGGATGTCCCGATCTTTTTCCGTACCCTTGCCTTTATAAATCTGGCACCTAATTTTGAGCAATAGCCTTGGGCAAAATTGCTTTGTTTGAAATTTCTTCTAAAAACTTCTTGACCCACTCTATAATTTATCTGCCGGGCTCGCAAATTATAAGCTTTTCCGTTTTTCTGTTGTTGTTTTTGCATAACTGCACATGCCTTACTCCGAGCTAAATCTAATGAATCTGGCTGATTAAGACGTAAGGATCGATCACTGAGAAGCTCCAATTTCCTTATCAATGAGTACGTTTTCCCTGACGTTATCATATGTTGACCGAATACTAAATAATAAGGACTAGTTCCAATGGCCGAATGCTGTGCTGACCTTAGGGCGCAATTTATCTGGCTCAGATATTCATCCCAATCTTTCTGGTCGTCCCTGACATAGGCTTTAATGGCTGCTATGATCGAGCGGTTAACTCTTTCTGATGCATTTGCCTGAGGAGCATGAACCGCCGTCAATGTGTGTGTCACATTATAGCGATTCAATAATTTCTTAAAGGCTTCAGAGCGAAACTGGGATCCATTATCTGAGACAATAGTTTCTGGAACTCCATATGCATGAAACAGTTCAGATTCCAAATATTGAATTGTGACATCTGCCGTCAATTTCTTTACAGCTTTTAAAAACACAAACTTCGTGAGATGATCGAGAACGATAAAAATACCAATATGCCCCCGCCGTGATCGCGGATACGGACCTAGAAAATCAACGTACAATTTTTGAAAGAACCTTTGGGATTCCGGAGTCTTTCCCATCAGTGGACGCATTATAAAATTTGGAGCTTTCGTTGTTTTGCAAGTTTCACATTCACCAATAAATGATTTAACATCGCCCACTAACCCTGGCCAAAAGTAATGACGCCTGATTCTTTCAATGGTTTTGTGAATTCCGCCATGTGAGGCTAATGGACTATCGTGCGCTTTCTTCAAGATTTCTGGTACTAACTCACTGGGCAACCATAATTTCCAAACCTGACTATCATGTAGCTGATCCCCATTGGTGTGTTCAGCAAGTCTATACACGTATCCGTCTATGACTTTAAGATCTGGAAGTGACTGTTCCATGCCTTTAATTCGATCACATAATTCTAAATAGCTTTTTGACTTAAAGTGCTCTGAGTCCAAATCCACATATAATCCATCTTTTGCATTGATTGCTGCTATTTCCTCACTATGTGCACGAGACAGCACGTCTGGGACCACATTGAGCTTTCCTTTCCTATGCTCGATCTTGAAAGTATAGCCCTGTAATTTTAAGGCCCATCTTGCTAGACGAGAACTAAGGTCTGTCTGAGTCATTAGCCATTTTAATGAGGCATGATCGGTGATGATGGTAAATTCATGGCCCTCCACATAAGCCCTAAAATTTTTTAGACACACCAGTGCAGCCAAACATTCTTGCTCGGTTACAGAATAATTTTTCTGAGCTTTATTCAGTTTTTTTGATACGAAGGATATTGGACACTCGTCTCCTTCATCGGACAATTGTACTAGAACACCTCCGACCCCCGTTTTACTGGCGTCACAATGTATATAGAAAGGTTTCTTGAAATCCGCGCTAATTAAGACTGGAGCTTTGCTCAATTTTTTCTTTATATTTTGGAACGCCTGTTCAGCGGCCTCATCGAAAACAAATTTTCTTTTGTTTCTTAGCAAATCTGTCAATGGTGCTGTTAAAGAAGCGAAATTTTCAATGAATTTCCGGTACCAGCCACACAGACCCAAGAAACTTCTTAAAGCTTTAATTGACTTCGGAACTGGGAAATCTGTAATGGCAGCCACCTTTTCGGGATCTGTTCTAATACCACCTTCACCAACTATATGCCCAAGATATTTAACCTGCTTCATGCAAAATTTACTTTTACCGATGTTTATGGTCAAACCAGCCCTCGTTATGCATAAAGCCAATTCCCGTAAAACATCTAAATGACATTCCAAGGTGTCGGAAACGATTAAGAGATCATCAAGGTAAACGAAGACTTCGTTCCTTAATTTAGCTGGCACCACTTTATCCATCAATCTAGACATTGTTTGAGGAGCGTTACAGAGCCCAAACGGCATAACTTTAAATTGGTAAAGAGGACTGCCAGGCACTGTGAAAGCTGTTTTTTCCCGAGAACTTAACTCTAAAGGGATTTGCCAGAACGCATCTTTTAGATCTAAACTTGTTATAAATTCTGCCTTCGGAAGTCTACTCAAGATCCCGCCAATGTGAGGAAGGGGATACGCATCCTTTATGGTGAACTCGTTTACTTTTCGGCTATCCAAACATAGTCGAACCTTCCCTGGTTTTTGTACCAGCACCACTGGTGAAGACCAGGCGCTAACCGACTCTTCTATAATGCCTAATTCGATCATGCGATCCACTTCTACATACATTAATTTCTCTACAGCTGGCGATACTGGGAAATGCCGTTGCTTAACTGGCTTTGCGTTGCCCACGTCTATGGAATGCGAAATTAGATTAGTTCTTCCTAAACCTTCTTGAGCAAAGGATGGGAATTGATTGATAACCTTTTTTAGTTGCCCCATCTGCTGGTGATTTAAATTATGTTCAATAGTTGTTAGATCTAATTCTGCTATGTTAAGAGATGGTAACAATTCGAATGCTTTCCAGAAATCGATGCCTAAATATAAATCTAATCTAAGAGTAGGTACTAAATATATTTGAACTTCCTTTGTTTGCCCATTATATGAAATATTTGTCTGCATTTTGCCAACAACATTCTGAGGACTGCCATCAGCGGTGGTCACGTTCACCTTGAGCTTCTTGTATGGCATTCCACCGGATATTATTTGTTTGGCCAACTCACCACCAATACAAGATACTCCAGCCCCCGAGTCTAACAATCCACTAATTGCGCGATCTAATATGCCCACCGTAATAAATGGCCGCGGATCATGACTGCCCTGATCTAAAGCACAAATACTATCCATACTTCTTTGAACAGTTTTTATTTCCGCCCAGAAGGATTTTTGACGTTTGTTGCTACGAGATTGTGAGCTGGATATATTTTTCTGGAGGGTTTCAGAGACTAAGTTGTTGGTGGTTGGACATCTCGCGGTACTGTGGTTTACTTGTTCGATTGGGAATTCGGTTTGGGAGCACGCATCACTTTTGGTCTGTGTCCCACGTTCTGCGCGCTCTTGTACCCGTTTTTTGCACATTTGGCACAGTTAGGTTTATATGTATTATCCAGGCCGCAGCCATAGCAGAAGATTCTCCTTTCTTCCAGACAATCTTGGTACCGATGCCCTTCCCTTCTACAATTCCAACAAATTAAAGATAATGCATCTATTTCCATTTCGTCTTCGACTTCAATATCTGATCCTTCCAAATCCTGCTCTGACGGCAATAGCTCTGATACTTCCTTTTTAAATGGAGTTTTTTTATAATAGCCATGACTACGTTTCACATCAGCTAAAAAGGACTCACGCTTTCTACATACCTCCCGTAGTTCAGAGACTGAGGTGATCTCAATATTTAAAATTTCGTGTCGTATTTCCGGTCGCAAATTATTTTTTAAAATTCTCACAAGTCTGTTGTTGCTCATGGGGTGATCCATCTTATCGCTCAAAGTGATTATAGCGTCATAAAATTGATCAAAAGTTTCATTGACATCCTGTTTTCTACGCCTCATGTCCTCTTCAATGTCCCCATCATCTCGCAAATCTTTAAACTGCTTTTTAAATGCCGTACACAAGGTGCTCCATCTAATTTGCCCTACTGATTTATGATACCGCCAATAGAACTCATTAGCCTTTCCTTCAAATAATGAACTGGCGTTTCGGCACATAATATCAAAATTTCCTTCAAGCGTTTGGTGAGTCAAAGCTTCTACTCGATAAATAAAGTGATCTATTGATAGTCCTTTACCAGTAAACTTAAGTTTCCACCCATTCATAATATGAGAAACTTTATCTGGCCTTTGTAACAAGTCTGACTCTACACTTCTGCTGGCAGATGATCTCTGACCATAATCGCCCCTTCGCTGATCCTCACCAGACATATTCCAGTTATTTAGATCCAGCTGATCTATCTGATCTAACGGGGATGTTCGCCTTGGTGCTACTGGATTAAACTTTTGCATGCAGGCCGTCACATTTGTCTCAATAAGACGAGCCATTTGCGCAGTTAGCGCAGTCATTAATTCGTTTTGCAGCGTTCTGAATTGGTCATGATCAATTATGTTTTCCCCAATTGAAGTAAGCCCAGTTTCTACGTTCGACCTTTCCGAAACCAAGGACTGACTTCTAGCTGCTTGTTCTTGTAGCAACTGTGTTTGGGACCTTGTCCTCATACCTGCGCTCGTAGAAGGAGCAGTATCGATGGGAGTTTCCCTGATATTTATGTTGCCGGTATCTTCGTCACTCATTGTGAATTAAATTTAATTTCATACAGTTTACCCTATCTTACTATAAGTGTTATTTGACCCTACTACCGATGGAAATTATTTTAACTAACTGCTATTATATTTAGTAAGTATTGTATTTATAAGAATCTAATAAAATATATTAAAAATCGACAGTAATTAGAAAGACAATGAATAAAAGACAAATGAATCGAGTCCAATTCAGTAAACAATCGAAACAAAAAGTAACCAAAATAAATCATAAAAAAAATGAATTCATGCCATGCTACACTCTCCCACAGTAAAGCATACAAACTGCCTATTAGCATAAACAGACTATTTAGATAAAATAGAAATAGGATAGATAGTTTAAAATAGAATTAGAATTGAAAATATCCTCACTCATTGAAATCGTGGTCATCGAAAACTTCTTTTGATGGTTCTCCCGACGAATCCTATGCGCTTACAATGGGCAAATTTTCAATTTATAGATCTTAGCAAACACCAACTCAATCGTGGTTAAATCGCATTTCCGGAGAGTATTGATTAAAATTCCTATGCAACTGAGCGAGCGTAAACCAAAGATGTATTCATAAATACATGTAAGAACCTAAATAAAATCAACGTTTTAAAAGCGGTTAAGCGTTTGGACCTTAGTTTTAATTTCTGCTTAAATTCCAGCAAAATTTCTCGTCTCATTATTTAGTTCTAAAGTTGACTCAAATAGTTTGCTAAGTTGATGGACAGAAGCTAATACTTGTATTTTGCTTTCTGTGTTCCGAACTCAATAGCTAATCTAAAGGCGTCATAAAAGTGAAAGGAAATAGAGATTTCTTATTCTTTGAAAATTGAATATTTGCGAGTTTCATTGACTTCATCTAAATGTTGTAATGAGGCCTCACGATTGGGCGCCAAATAATAAAATAATGATATAATTATAACTGTAACGGGTAACGTATAGTTTGGGCGGGTCTGGCAGTAGCTGGCTATCGGCTGGCACGCTGTAAATTTCCGGCACTAGCTCGTCGACAAAAGGGGTGTAGTTCTGCCGAAATCCAGTTACCACAATTATTTATTTATATTTTCATCGACCTGCCTGCCTTTCTCATTATTATATTATTAAAAGTGAGCGTGCATGCGACAAGAGGAAGAGAATACCAAAAAAACAAAGATAGAAAAGGAAGATACAAAAGAAAGATTGAAAAGAAAGATAGAAACGAAAGATAGAATTTCATACGCTGATAATGCAAGGTGCATTTCGATACTTGCAATCACTGGTGGTTTTGCGATTGACAATTGCCCACCCTTCCTATGATCATCGGCCGCTTGAAGCTTTAACTTCAGATGATCCCTTCGTTCTTTACTGGGGAGACAGGTGTAGATGGATGAATTCAAGATAACTTTTAATCAGACATTATAAATTTTTATTGCTTATCTAAGAGGAAAAAAAAATTTAGAGTATTAAACATACTTAAAGTTACAAAAAAAATGATCGCTCTTACAAGTAGACAGAACAAAAAAAAATCATCAAAATTTATAATCAAAACAAAACGTCGGCAAGAAGTGCCGCTATTTCAACAAAAGTATCTCATCAAATAATAAGCAAGACCTAGCGCTAGCAACAGTTGTAGATTAGGCGCACAGACAATTTAGCAGAAGTAGCTAAGCCAAAAGAACATACAAGGGCACGATTTGCCCACGCATGATAACGGGAATATTTCTTTTTTTTTTTTTTTTTTTTTTGTTTTTCTCTTCTTTCTTTTATTTTATGTTGGGGAATATTACTTTAGTTATTTTAAGGGAAAAAGGGGCAGGTGCAAGGGGTGAAGAACATTTTTTTTTTGTTTTTACATAAATAAATATTGGGTGTACATTACTTACAGCTTCTTTATCCAACGTCGAAAGCGCTTTCTCCGTACTGCTGTTTTAAGGAAAGAAAAATATAAAAAAATATTCTAGCACCGAATATGCATACCCTGTAATTCTATTACCTATCCATGTACATATGTATATAAAAGATTTTAGTTGTTTTATTTTTTTTTTCTTTTTTTTTCTTTGTATGTCTTTTCTGCTGACTTTGCTGCTTGCCTTTATCTTTACATAGTTCAAAATTTAATTATTTTTTCTTACATCTAATCATTAAAGTACTTGACTTGAGATTGCAAAAAAAAACTAACAACAAAAAAAAAAAAATTTAATTTATACGTTTTTCTATACCTAAACCTAGCTTAACTAAAACTGCTAACCAATCGACATCCTATGTATGCATTCGGGCGAGCGCTTAGTTGCCCTTCAAAGTTCTTTTCTTTTTCGGTATCTTTTTGTATTTGGGCTTTGTTCTTTGTTTTTCTTCTGTAGATGAAATATAGGTAGATATGGATACTTAGGTCATTCGCTCGATCAGCTAATAGTTATGTTCTTGTATATTGATGTAAGTTGGTATGCGTCTCTTGGGGTGATTATCCGATTAGCGCTTTCGGGTATGCGAAAAATGGTACGCCGCCAGTGCAAGTGTTTATCTTTTTTTTTTTTTCTTTTTGGTTATGCTGATAAAAAAAAAATTAAACGTTTGCTAAAATTCTATGCGCAAAACACAAACAGAAGGACAGACACCTATTTTTTTAAGTTATATTTTTCTACTTTCTCACCTTATGTGACGGGTATCGCCTTGGCAAACCAAATGTGGTTCCGCCCTCTTGAGGGCTTGCCCAAATGTATATATTTAACACTTTTAAGCACTTTGAAAGGAAATGAACTTCACCAACCATAAATATATGTACAAAATTCTTTTGGATTAATTATGCGGGATTTTAACTTAAAAAATTTTTTTTTCAGCGACTTAGTTAATTGCTTTAAGTATCACTTGACCATTAACCGTCTGACTTTGCCGAATTACCAATTTGCAATGACCCCTACAGATTGCCCGAAGAACTTAGAAACCTATTAAAACAGACGCTTGGTGTATCCACCTCGCCGCCATCCTGGATTCTATAAAACGGTCCTATAGACCCCACTGCCTTTCTCTTTTGCTCCCATTAGAAAGCATTCCCTTAGCAACAGGAGAATTTTTATTGCTTCATTTGCATAGATAAAGTTTTCTTCTCTTTGGCCGTCTCTCTGCACCCACAGAGGCTGCTCAAGAGAGGCGGCATGCGCTGACCCGAAGATATGTGCTTGGCAACATACGATCTTGGCATACAATCATCCCCGCTAACATTGCAACATTGCATTTTGTTTAAATGTTGCCAATCTCTAGCAACAAGCGCCTTTACAATAATGGCTTGTATTTATTCGTATTTAAAATTTACTTGGGTTATTTTAACCACAAAAAAAATGAAATATTAATTTTTTTCTCACTTCCTGCAAAGGACTGTTCCGCTCGGTTGCCAATTTGAAAAGAATTTATCAAGATAGTTCGCCTATGCTCTATGCCTAGCTTTGATCTTCGTTTAGACCCGAAGTCAATTGTCAAAGTGACATTATCCGCTATTGGCATAATGGGAAAAAGAAATGTACCACTGTGGTGAACTTTCTTTCTGCAATCAAGCAGTGCATTCGCGGGTCTTTTAAATGCTGCCTTCCTTTCTTTTTTTACTTTTTTTTTTTTTTCTTTTGAGCTGCAAGTTTTACTCAAGGCACCTCCACAACCACAGACGAATTCTAGAGTTTTCTCGGGGAATTAGTCTGAAAATCTCATTGTTTAATATCCTTGGCATGATATGTTCCTTGTAATTTTCCTTGGAGGTCTTCTTAAACATAATAACAATTCCCTAAACATTCCCTGACTCTAGATTTCACCCATTGAGGATTGAATTTCGCATTCGTATTTTTCTGAAAATTACTCTGGCTGAAGTTTCTTCTGAATACTTCTTGCCCTATCCTAAAATGAATTTGCCGAGTGCGCAAGTTATCCTGCTTGGCGTTTTTATCTGCTGCTGATGCAATTTGCTGTTTTATTTCTTTTCTCAACAACTGCAATTGATCGTCTTTCCTAAGGGGATTAAGTGATTCATCTAATAAATTGAACTTACTTAGTAGACTATAATGAGACCCATGTGTAATCATATCAAAGCCAAAAACTGCATGATATGGAGAACAATTAATGCTCACATGATGACCATTCCGCAGAGCACAACTAATAGCTGGAATATGTTCATCCCACTCTCTATGATCATCGTTAAGATAAGCTCTAATCGCTGCTATGATTGATCGATTCACCCGTTCTGAGGCATTGGCTTGAGGTGAATACAACGCTGTATATACATGCTTAATACCAAGCTTCGTTAGCCACGCGTTAAATTCGACCGCTTTGAATTGTGCTCCGTTATCGCTCACTAGGATTTCCGGAATACCAAACATAAAGAAAATATGATCCTGAAGAACTCCTGTATTAAACGAGATGTCAACTTCTTCAACGGACAAAGCCAATGAAATTCGGAAAAGTGATCCAAAACTATTACCAACCCAATATGCCCTCGCTTACTGCGTGGATATGGACCGAGCAGGTCTATGTATAACCTTTGAAAAGGACGCATTGAAACTGCTGGCTTTCCCAACGGCGGTTTTAAAATGTAATTCGGGGCTTTGGTAGACTTGCAAATATCACAGTTACGTACATAATCTCTCACTTGTGACACCATGCCTGGCCAATAAAAAAAATCTCCTTATTAATTCTAGGGTCTTAGCCATTCCTCCATGTGCTGATATAACACTATTATGAGCACTGCCTATGACTTCAGTCGTCAAACCAGATGGAATCCACAGTTTCCATCTCGATTCTTGATTTTCTAAATTTCCATCATCATGTTCAGTTCGTATATAGACAAAACCATCTTCTACTCGTATATCTGGATACTCTCCCAGACTCTCTAAAAACTTTTTTTTCAAATTTTGATATTCACTATCACCAAAACAGTTGGAATTTAAATCAACACTAAGATAAACTTCTTCTAGTGCACTTATTTCATCTGAAAACATTCTCAAAAGCGCATCAGGTACGACATTGTCCCGACCTCTTCGATGGCTTATCGTGAACTTGTAACTTTGCAATTTCATGGCCCATCTAGCCAACCGTCCCTTCAAATTAGGTTGCTTCATCAGCCACAAAAGGCTCGCTTGATCCGTAATCAATTCAAACTCCTGCATCTCAATATAGCATCTAAACCTGTCGATTGCTTCTAATGCTGCTAAACATTCCCGCTCCGTTACACTGTAGTTTCGTTGAGCTGAACTCAGTTTCTTGGACATAAATACAATTGGTTTTTCTTCTCCTTCATCTGACATTTGAACTAACGTAGTGCCTATGCCGACATCGCTCGCATCGCAATGCACATAGAACTTCCGTTCAAAGTTCGGGTTCTGCAAAACTGGAGCTGAAGTCAACGCAGACTTAAGCTTCTCAAAGGATTTCTGAGCTTGCTCGTTCCAGACAAATTTCTTTTTCGACGACAGGAGCTCGGTGATTGAAAAACTAATATCTGAAAAGTTAGGTATAAATCGTCTATACCATCCGACTACTCCCAAAAACGCTCTTACTTGTTTTCGGAATTGGCCATGACTGAATCGCGTCTGTTTTTGATGTGTCAGTTGAAATTCCTCCATTGCCTACTATATATCCTAAAAATGCAACTTTTGTGACACAAAATTTGCTCTTTGCGACATTTAAAGTCACATTCGCCATTCGAAATTGCTCAGCTAGCTTGGCTAACACAATAAGATGTTCCTCAAAGCTTTCTGATACTACACATAAATCGTCTAAGTATCCAAAAGTACAATATTTTAATTCAGGTGGTATTATTTCATCCATTAGTCTACACATTGTTTGCGCGGCATTACACAAACCAAATGGCATAACCACAAAATGATACAATGGACGACCGGGTACTGTAAATGCTGTGATTGCTTTTGATTCCTCACTCAAACCTATTTGCCAAAAAGCATCCTTCAAATCTATCTTGGAGATGATGTTAGCTTTTGGTAGTCTTGCGAAAATTCCATTGATGCTGGGCAGTGGGTATGCGTCTTTCTTTGTAACCTCGTTAATACGTCGTGCATCTAAGCATAAACGAACTTTTCCAGGTTCAATCACCAAACGCATGGGCGAACTCCAAGGACTATTTGACTTCTCAATAACTCCTAGCTCTAACATTCTATCGATCTCCTGAAACATAACTTTTTCAACCGCCGGTGAAACTGGGTAAAATCGCTGTTTAATCGGGGTGGCATTGCCTACCTCTATATGATGTTGCAGAAGCTTTGTTCTTCCGAGGCCTTGCCTTTCAAAGTCTGGAAATAAACTAGTGATTCCGCCTAAACGTTTTTCTTCTTCTGCTGTCAGCAGAAACTTTTCCTCACCGTCTTTCTCTGTTAATCTAGGCACGTTGCTATTTGAAGTTTCAATCGAGGAAATTACACCCGGGGCCAATTTGAAAGCTTTCCAAAAATCTGTTCCTAATACTACCCTATGCTTAATCGAAGGGATTATAAAGAAATTAATGTCCTTCATCTGCTCCCTATATTTTACGTTCAGTTGTACGGATCCAATAACTGTTTGTGGCTGTCCATCAGCCGTTTTTACTGACGAATTAATTTTGCGAAATTTTGAATTGTGCGACCAGTCTATTTTAGCCAGGTCTGCTCCAATGCAACTAATATTTGCCCCTGTGTCTAATAAGCCTAATTCTAAAAATTGAAAAATGAAATTGAAGCATAAAATCGGCCATCTACGGCTTCATTAATTACTGAACAAATTAACCTTCTTTTGGTATTTCGTACAGCTTTCCAAAAGTTACGCATACGCAAGGTTGAGCGCTTTGGTGCTCTCTTGACGCATGCGACATTACTATCATCAGAAAATATTCTTTCGCGGACTCTTGCATATTCTTTTAAACGTATGTGGTATGGTTTAATTGGATGTAACTTAATATTCTTTCTATTTGTTTGTAACTCTGAAATGTTTCTTGCTTTTCTTGTTCAGTGTAATTACGATTTAATCTTTTGTGAGCAACATTTATTAAGGGTCCGTCCGCTTGTTGCCATACGGTGGTCCCTTCCGATAGTTTTCCGTCCGATTTGAACATTTTATACACTGCGGCTTGTATACTCCTTTTGTTCCGCAGCCGTAACAAAAGATAATCCGATCTTCTAGGCACATGTCCCAGCGATGTCCTTCTACGTCACAATTCCAACAAACCAAAGAATTCGCCACTCGCTGAACTGCATCTACCTCTTTCACCGACAACTCGTCTTCTGACTGTTCTGTGGCGTCTAGTACTGCAGCTACGGATTTGTAAACGGGTTTAGAAAAATGTACACTCTTGATCGGACGCTTAATTAGTGTCTCTCCCAATAGATTTTCTCTTCTTTGTACTAACTGTCGTAGATGTGACACCGAAACAACTGATATATATAACAATGCTTCACGCACTTCCGGTATCAGGTTACGCTGCAACTGCTGCACTAGTCTATCCTCTTCCAATGGAACCGAAAGCCTACTAACAATGGATATTACATCCTCATAAAAATTATCAAATGATTCTCCAATCTTTTGCTTCCTACTTCTTATTTCTTCAAAAATTAAATCATCATTCTTGTTATCACGATATTGTCTTTTGAGTTTGTCACAAAAATCTGTCCATTCTACTTGCGTGATCTCTTTACGGTATCTCCAATACCAATCTCGGGCTTTTCCAGTTAGGAGAATATGAA
Organism: Drosophila willistoni; assembly: GCF_018902025.1. NCBI lineage: Eukaryota > Metazoa > Arthropoda > Insecta > Diptera > Drosophilidae > Drosophila > Drosophila willistoni. Next base: position 5,699 of record NW_025814159.1, on the reverse strand, counting down.
GGTTCTTACAGACTACTGAAAAGTCTCCATCTAAACTATCCATAGTTCATGCACGCACTCTGTACAAGAATTCTTGCACGGTACTGCCTTTTTGTGATCCCTCGAACTTTATACCCCAACTCTGGATAATCTGTGTAACCTTTTCGCTGATAACTCAGTTCTAACTTGTACATCTCTAAGGTGGCATAAAGACTTGCATACCGGACACTCTTGATTTGTCGAAACATAAGTAATTATACAATTTCTATGAAATGAGTGCATACACTTTGTCGTTGCCCTTTCGTGTACGTCTGAAATAACTTGTGAACAAATGCTACACACTTGTGATGAGGATGATCGTGGTGCCTCCTCGTACTCTCTATCACTGTGTATTACTGACATTTTTAAATATTCGATAGCGTTATCAATTCAACCAAATGTTAATCAAATTCTTATATTTTTTTTTTTTTTCTTGAATAATAATTTTGAATAATTTTTCTTTTCGGGTTACTCTAAGTGAATTCAGGTGTAATAATTTACTTTATCACTAGGGACTACTCTTGAAATCTGCGTTATGGATGCTATTTTCTTAGCAACAGGAAATAGAAATTTACATAAGTACACTCATATTTTGGGTAGTGTCTTTCTTTTTAAGCGGTTGGGTTAGGGTCACTTGACTCTACATCCCATAGTTCCTATTCTCAAAAAAAAATCATCTTCCCTCTTTTATTTGAGTTGCACCTACATAAATGAATTTAAAAAGGGATTCGTTACCTGTCTTAATATAGTCTCTTGCTATGCCAATTATGATCTGGGGTTGGCTGATTAAACCATTAATGTTCTCACCAATGTCCTGACCACTCACAATTAAGCTGCTACGGGCTATACTAAAAGGGATAACAAAACTAGACTGACTAGTCTATGTACTCTCTACAATAATACTAGCGGTTGCACTATCCTTGGATGATGTTTCAGCCATTTGTCACAATCATAATTCCAGGTAATACGTATTCTATTAAAGCAAGAGGTACAGAGTCTAGGCTACTGTCAAGCCTTCGTCTACTCAACACTTTTCAAACCAGAGTCTAGCTCTCGGTCTCATGCCAAAAGTTAGTAGTTTCTACTGTTTTGACAGTTATTGTTTGCCTTGGGTTCATCTTGACAGTTAGCTTTAAAATATTTGGAACAATTAGTAACCTAGTTGAATATCCGGACCAGATCTCTGGGCATCGCCGGAGACGGTAATTCCAATAATAGTTAACTTTACGATTTTAATTGTTGATAGTATAGAATAAAAGATTAGAATGCACAAAGAAATTAAAAGAAGAAAAGGGGTCAATCTACCAAATGAATTATCTACCTGAGAAAACCTTAAGGAGATAATTATCAAATTAGAATCGGGCCCCTCAGTTGGGAGCCAAAAATTACTGTAACGTACAAAGCCTTAACGTAGCCGATGGGCAGCAAAAATTATTGTATCTAATTAGAATGTGCCCCATGGTTGGGCGGCAAAAATTTCTGTAACTAAATATCTATAACCACGACACCACAAAGGCTTACCAACCATTGCAGTCGGCAACTATACGTTATTGTGTGAGGCCTATCTTGGTGTTAACACGATTCATCTGCGGGACTCTTAATGCGGCTAGCAAGACAATCGGCTGGGGTGGTTCTTTGATGAATGTGTTTCACCCACTCACACGTCAGCAACTTTAAATAAAGTCCCTGTGCTGAAACTCGAAATAGAATAGAGAGAAAAGAATAGAAGAAAATAGTCCTAGTGTTGGCTGTATAGGTGTATTTACAGCCGCGCTCTCTACCCACCCTACCATGATTTTCCTTTCAGCGCTAGGGGAAAATCCAGAACAAACATCCTTATTCACATTAGATTGCCCAAAAAGAAAGTTCAGAAAATTACCTCATTATAAAAATAATTATTATTCACTTAAATTAATGTATTCTCACAATCATTCATTTCTTAGAATCTAATGTTTCATGTAGTATTCTGAGAACAAAGTTAACTCACATTAAAAAAAACCAAAACCATTCCATAATATATATATATAAGAAAATTTACAACTTCATAAATGATATGAATTAATTTATAATTACTAAAAAAAATATATAGCTCGAAACTTTAACGCATATCGATTTATATTCAAAGATAATTAAATCAATATCAAAAAAATATTCTAAATACTCGGCATAATTTCATGAACATTAACTTCTCTTTTTTTTTTCTTTTAAACTTCGACACACTGTGCAAAAGCAAAACGCAACGCTTACATATGCAGCGTATAAAAATTAACCGTTCAATTTTTTTTCAACTCTTCACATACAAAATGTTTCAATAAAACAATTATGCATATTTATTCACTCTTGCCTTTTTCTCTTTTGATACTTTTCACTTTTCAGTTCATTTTCTTTTTTTCTTTTCTTTACGCATGATTTTATTGGAAACACATTAGAAGTATATAAAAATATATAGAGGGGCAAACGGAGTGGAGATAAGCAACGACAATTGTTTTCGCTTTTGTCTTTGCATTGAATACTCTTGCTTAACGTCTCCGACTTTGCTTTATATTTTGGTAACAAAAAAATGTAGTAAAAAAAACTCACCCTTGTAGCGTCCGACGAAGGCCTTCGAGGAATTGCTGTAGAGGCTATAGATTTAATTTAATATTTTTTTGTATTAATTATGTTCACATTTTTTGTTTTGTTACCAAGTAAAGCCATTGCTCATGCTTTTTTTTTTTTTAAAATTTTTTTTTTCTTTTATATTTTCACTTTCTTCTTCCTCTGTTATAGTTTTTTTTCTTGACCTTTCAATTTTGCATTAGTTCATTTTTTTTCATTTTTTTGTTTTTGCTCCTTTTTTTTCAATTTTAGTGTATGTTACCTCGCGACTTAAAAAAAACAATTTTGGTTTTGCACAATGTGGCTCGAAATGTTGCTTTGCGTTTCCTTCTTTGTATACTTTTTTTTTTTCACTTGCTTCACTCCTTTTGCCTTTTTTTTTTTCTTTTCTCTTATTACCAACTATTACTTGTACACCAACTTATTCTAGCTTTCGATTCTAGTATATTACCTAGGTTTAAACAAAAGAAGAAGTTAAAAATTTTCGTTTTCACTTTTCACCGCTTTTTACTTGATTTTCACTCGTTTTTAACTCGGATACAATTTATTCTTTGGGCTGCGTGTTTTCGCTGTTTCACTTTTCACCGCTTGCCGCTTGCAATGTAATTGTTTTGTCTCTTTGTCGAATAACTTCTTCGCTGCTTGCACTATCCAACATAAGTCTTGGGCTTCTGGCTTTGGAAAATTTGACACCAAAATTTGGGCTTTACGTTTGTCTAACAAAAAAAATTATATACACATACGTGATAAAATGTGAATGTCGTTAATGCGTTTTTTTTTCTTTTCTTTAGAGCTTTATAATTACCTTCTGCTTAATCAAAGCAATACATTTTAATTTCCTTTTTTCTTTTCCATCATGAATGAACATACCGAGACTTTGAAAATCTGCGTGCAAAATTTTATTTGCAAAAATTACCAAATTTTTAATGATTCAAAGAAAAGTTAGCACTTACTCAAGAAGTATATCTTGAAATAGAGAACACCAACATCAATGGTTTCTTTTTTATTTCCGATTCAAGCCCATGAAGATGGCTTGTATTTATTCGGATTTAAAATTTACTTGGGTTATTTTAACCACAAAAAAAATGAAATATTAATTTTTTTCTCACTTCCTGCAAAGGACTGTTCCGCTCGGTTGCCAATTTGAAAAGAATTTATCAAGATAGTTCGCCTATGCTCTATGCCTAGCTTTGATCTTCGTTTAGACCCGAAGTCAATTGTCAAAGTGACATTATCCGCTATTGGCATAATGGGAAAAAGAAATGTACCACTGTGGTGAACTTTCTTTCTGCAATCAAGCAGTGCATTCGCGGGTCTTTTAAATGCTGCCTTCCTTTCTTTTTTACTTTTTTTTTTTTTCTTTTGAGCTGCAAGTTTTACTCAAGGCACCTCCACCAAGTGTCATAAACACAAACGACAAAATGGCAGAATTAAATGCCCTCTGGGCATATATGGAGGATACTTGAAACGCCATCCCTGAATTCAATGGAGAAAAAATACACCTTCAAAGATTTATAACAGCTTTAAGGTTAGTTAACATGATCGAAGATATAGCAGTTGAAGAAATAAAGTCAAAAATTATTGGCCCAACATTATATAAAGTCAAACAGGAAACTTTAAGCGAAGCAATAATACAAAAATTGCAAGGCGTTGGTGAAACATCCAAAGTTATAAAAGCCAGATTGAAGAATACAACTCAGAAAGGTAAAACCGCTGACAACAGAAAAATAGATAGTATTCTTAATAGATACAGGTGCTGAAATATCAAATACCCAAAGTATATGACGTCCTTGTAAATGACGAAGTAAGAAAAGTAGTGACCTTGCAAATAACCAATTCTTTAGGCACATTCAAACATGGCAAGAAAGTTATAGCAAGAATTGACATTTGCGATATGTATACAAATGGATTTCTCGACTTAGGTCAATTTTTTCAAAGGCTCGAAAAAGAAGCCGGTATACTCAATATCAGCCAAGTCAAAGTGGCACCGAGCGAAAAGATCTTTGAATCTTTCAAAAATATGAGCGATAAGATTTAAAAATTTTAAGAGTAGCGCTACTCAAGCCGGTGACCCTAATATCAAATAATGATAAAGAAAAAGAACCAATACTGTTTACGTTCCACGATAAATAAAAAGGGCATTACTATTGGAAGAATTGAAACGAGATATATCTCAATATATAAAAAAATGTAATAAGTAATTAAAGTATAAACTCCATTGACTATAACCGAAACGCCACAACTGGCTTTCTATAGGGTAATTGTGGATACGATCGGTCCACTCCCAAAGTCAGAACAAGGAAATTAATACGCAGTTACTTTAATCTCCGAGCTAACAAAATATCTTGTAATAATAGCAATAAAAGTCAAAAGTGCAAAAACAGTAGCAAAAGCTATATTTGAAGATTTTATTCTGCGGTACGTTTCAATGAAGACGTTCATTATGGACATGGGAACAGAATATAGAAAATTCAATAATCGAAGATTTATGCAAAAATTTGAAAATTAAAAAATTAACTTCAACTGCACATCATTACAAGACTGTAGGCACTGTGGAGCGAAGCCACGGAATTTTTACGATCATACATTTCAGTTGACAAAACTGACTGGGATGAATGGATACGATACTTCGCATGTTGTTTCAATACAACACCCTCTATGACACATGATTTTTGTCCATATGAGTTGGTATTTGGTATAACTTCAAATTTACCCAAACATTTTAATAGTATAGATAAGACAAACCCACTTAATAACATAGAAGATTATGCTAAGGAATCAAAATTTAGATTAGAACACATCCTCCTATAAAAGAGCCAGAATTATGTTAGAACAGCATAAAGCTTAAAATAAGGAGATATATGATAGATAAGTAAACAATATCGAACTAGAAATAGGAGATAAAGTTTTACTAAGAAATGATACGAGCCATAAGTTAGAATTTTTTACAGTATTTAGGCCCATATACCATAGAATAAATAGAAGATAGGGATAACATTCTAATTAAAGATACAAAAAATAAGAGACAACTAGTGCATAAAGATAGGTTAAAAATCTTAATCAGTTAGAATATAAAAAAAAAA